>NC_068421.1:2503907-2556407 GCF_023373465.1 Oncorhynchus keta
GGGACCTCGCTTTGTGCACAGGAAAGGGACCTCGCTTTATGCACGGGAAAGGGACCTCGCTCTGTCCTGGCATTGTTATGCTTAAATAGGAAAGGGACCTCGCTTTGTGCACGGGAAAGGGACCTCGCTTTATGCACGGGAAAGGGACCTAGCTCTGTCCTGGCATTGTTATGCTTAAATAGGAAAGGGACCTCGCTTTGTGCACAGGAAAGGGACCTCGCTTTGTGCACGGGAAAGGGACCTCGCTTTGTCCTGGAATTGTTATGCTTAAATAGGAAAGGGCCTTCCCCCAAACTGTTTGGTCTAGAATGTCATTGTATGCTGCAGCATTAAGATTTCCCTCCATTAGTTCGAACCATGAAAAACAGCCCCAGACAATTATTACTCCTCCACCAAACTTTACAGTTGGCTCTATGCATTGGGGCAGGTAGCGTTCGCCTGGCATCCGCCAAACCCAGATTCTTCCGTCAGACTGCCAAATGGTGAAGCGTGATTCATCACTCCAGAGAACATGTTTCCACAGCTCCGGAGTCCAATGGTGAACTTCACACCACTCCAGCCGACGCTTAGCATGGTGACCTTAGGCTAGGCCATGGAAACCCAACGGAGAGCTATGTTGCTGACGTTGCTTCCAGAGGCAGTTTGGAACTCGGTAGTGAGTGTTGCAACTGAGGACAGACGATTTGTAACGCGCTTCGGGCTTCAGCACTCGCCGGGTCCAGAGGTGTGGCTGAAATACAGACGAATTAACTAATTTGAAGGGTGTCCACATACTTTTGTATATATAGTGTAGCTACACACTCACACACACGCACACACACACACACACACATTGACACACCACCTCACCAGCATGCAACAGAACAACACAGACTAGTACAGACGCAGTGTTAACCAACAAGATACAGCCAAGATCAGCTCAAAGTCAGCAGGGGTGGCAGGCAGCCTAGTGGTTAGAGTGTAGAGGAGGCAGGCAGCCTAGTGGTTAGAGTGTAGAGGTGGCAGGTAGCCTAGTGGTTAGAGTGTAGAGGAGGCAGGCAGCCTAGTGGTTAGTGTGTAGAGGTGGCAGGTAGCCTAGTGGTTAGAGTGTGAGGAGATAGGCAGCCTAGTGGTTAGAATGTAGAGGTGGCAGGTAGCCTAGTGGTTAGAGAGTAGAGGAGGCAGATAGCCTAGTGGTTAGAGCGTAGAGGAGGCAGGCAGCCCAGTGGTTAGAGTGTAGAGGAGGCAGGCAGCCTAGTGGTTAGAGCGTAGAGGAGGCAAGCAGCCTAGTGGTTAGAGTGTAGAGGAGGCAGGCAGCCTAGTGGTTAGAGTGTAGAGGAGGCAGGCAGCCTAGTGGTTAGAGTGTAGAGGTGGCAGGCAGCCTAGTGGTTAGAGTGTAGAGGTGGCAGGCAGCCTAGTGGTTAGAGCGTAGAGGAGGCAAGCAGCCTAGTGGTTAGAGTGTAGAGGAGGCAGGCAGCCTAGTGGTTAGAGTGTAGAGGAGGCAGGCAGCCTAGTGGTTAGAGTGTAGAGGAGGCAGGCAGCCTAGTGGTTAGAGTGTAGAGGAGGCAGGCAGCCTAGTGGTTAGAGTGTAGAGGAGGCAGGCAGCCTAGTGGTTAGAGTGTAGAGGAGGCAGGTAGCCTAGTGGTTAGAGTGTAGAGGCGGCAGGTAACCTAGTGGTTAGAGTGTAGAGGTGGCAGGCAGCCTAGTGGTTAGAGTGTAGAGGTGGCAGGCAGCCTAGTGGTTAGAGCGTAGAGGAGGCAAGCAGCCTAGTGGTTAGAGTGTAGAGGATGCAGGCAGACTAGTGGTTAGAGTGTAGAGATGGCAGGTAGCCTAGTGGTTAGAGTGTAGAGGAGGCAGGCAGCCTAGTGGTTAGAGTGTAGAGGATGCAGGCAGCCTAGTGGTTAGAGTGTAGAGGATGCAGGCAGCCTAGTGGTTAGAGCATTGGGCAAGTAACCGAAAGGTTGCGAGATTGAATCCTTGAGCTGACATTGTAAAAAATATTCTGTTCTATCCCTGGACAAGGCAGTTAACCCACTGTTTCTATGTTGTCATTGAAAATAAGAATTTGTTATTAATTGACTTGCTTTGTTAAATAAAGGCAAAATAAAAAAATAACGTCAATCAAACTATCGATTCAGTCAAGCAGGATAATGATAATATATTAAGTACAGAACTATCAAAATACCGTAAAGGTCAAAGCTTTGCTTTGTTTCCCTCAATGATTCAGATACGGAGGAAGGCTGGCAGTGACAGTGTTCAATGCCCCCACTCTGATTCTCTACAGCATCAATGCAACTGAGCGAAGGCAAACGTTTTGTGTCAAGCAAGTAGGATGCATAATGACATATCATTACGAGTCCATAGAGGTTATAGGGACTTGGGATGGATTTGGGATAGGGTGAATCCATGGTTATTGGAGGACACGTTCATCAATAGGGAACAATCCAATCCCTTCAGCACAGCCCCTCCCTCAACAGCAACTCAGCCAATCAGAACATAGGTTGACCACACAGGTTACGTAACATGATTCTGTGTTTGAAAAGCATTATGTAAGTTAGAGCAGCAACATGTAGAGTGAGGGAGAGGGCAGAATAACTTCCTCCTGTCTTGTATCTCTCTCTGAGAAGAGACTCAGCTCTTTAGAGACACCCCGGTGTAGTAAAGGTTATTCTAACAAGACACACAGTTGTTGCTAAGCACAACGCTATTTTACACAAGGGAACACTAGAGAACAGCAAACAAACACTTTACCTTCTTTACAAGAGTATGGCTTTTCAAAGTCATGATGAGCCCTTTACCTCCTAAAGCCTAGATGTAGTGTCTCCATGAGTACAGAGTATGGCTTTTCAAAGTCATGATGAGCCCTTTACCTCCTAAAGCCTAGATGTAGTGTCTCCATGAGTACAGAGTATGGCTTTTCAAAGTCATGATGAGCCCTTTACCTCCTAAAGCCTAGATGTAGTGTCTCCATGAGTACAGAGTATGGCTTTTCAAAGTCATGATGAGCCCTTTACCTCCTAAAGCCTAGATGTAGTGTCTCCATGAGTACAGAGTATGGCTTTACAAAGTCATGATGAACCCTTTACCTCCTAAAGCCTAGATGTAGTGTCTCCATGAGTACAGAGTATGGCTTTACAAAGTCATGATGAACCCTTTACCTCCTAAAGCCTAGATGTAGTGTCTCCATGAGTACAGAGTATGGCTTTACAAAGTCATGATGAGCCCTTTACCTTCTAAAGCCTAGATGTAGTGTCTCCATGAGTACAGAGTATGGCTTTACAAAGTCATGATGAGCCCTTTACCTTCTAAAGCCTAGATGTAGTGTCTCCATGAGTACAGAGTATGGCTTTACAAAGTCATAATGAGCCATTTACCTCCTAAAGCCTAGATGTAGTGTCTCCATGAGTACAGAGTATGGCTTTACAAAGTCATGATGAGCCCTTTACCTCCTAAAGCCTAGATGTAGTGTCTCCATGAGTACAGAGTATGGCTTTACAAAGTCATGATGAGCTCTTTACCTCCTAAAGCCTAGATGTATTGTCTCCATGAGTACAGAGTATGGCTTTACGACATCATGATGAGCCCTTTACCTCCTAAAGCCTAGATGTAGTGTCTCCATGAGTACAGAGTATGGCTTTACAAAGTCATGATGAACCCTTTACCTCCTAAAGCCTAGATGTATTGTCTCCATGAGTACAGAGTATGGCTTTACAAAGTCATGATGAACCCTTTACCTCCTAAAGCCTAGATGTAGTGTCTCCATGAGTACAGAGTATGGCTTTACAAAGTCACGATGAACCCTTTACCTCCTAAAGCCTAGATGTAGTGTCTCCATGAGTACAGAGTATGGCTTTACAAAGTCATGATGAACCCTTTACCTCCTAAAGCCTAGATGTAGTGTCTCCATGAGTACAGAGTATGGCTTTACAAAGTCATGATGAGCCCTTTACCTCCTAAAGCCTAGATGTAGTGTCTCCATGAGTACAGAGTATGGCTTTACAAAGTCATGATGAGCCCTTTACCTCCTAAAGCCTAGATGTAGTGTCTCCATGAGTACAGAGTATGGCTTTTCAAAGTCATGATGAGCCCTTTACCTCCTAAAGCCTAGAAGTAGTGTCTCCATGAGTACAGAGTATGGCTTTACAAAGTCATGATGAACCCTTTACCTCCTAAAGCCTAGATGTAGTGTCTCCATGAGTACAGAGTATGGCTTTAAAAAGTCATGATGAACCCTTTACCTCCTAAAGCCTAGATGTAGTGTCTCCATGAGTACAGAGTATGGCTTTACAAAGTCATGATGAGCCCTTTACCTCCTAAAGCCTAGATGTAGTGTCTCCATGAGTACAGAGTATGGCTTTACAAAGTCATGATGAGCCCTTTACCTCCTAAAGCCTAGATGTAGTGTTTCCATGAGGACAGAGTATGGCTTTACAAAGTCATGATGAGCCCTTTACCTCCTAAAGCCTAGATGTAGTGTCTCCATGAGTACAGAGTATGGCTTTACAAAGTCATGATGAGCCCTTTACCTCCTAAAGCCTAGATGTAGTGTCTCCATGAGTAAAGAGTATGGCTTCACAAAGTCATGAGATATGAGTAGGATAACAATAGGATTTATTAGAACATAATCAACAAGCGCATTTGTGATCAGAACCAAACAGATAATCAATTAAGCCCCCAAAAACATGAATCAAAGTAGTGGGCCGTGTCACCTTACTGAATCACAGTGGGCCGTGTCACCTTACTGAATCACAGTGGGCCGTGTCACCTTACTGAATCACAGTGGACCGTGTCACCTTACTGAATCACAGAAATATAAAGGTGGATCATTATGGAACTTAATTCATAATAATTCAGGTTTGCTTTAATCAAACAAAGTGCATGCAGAAAACTGCTGAGCCTCAATGAGTAACCCTCTGGTCGGGGATAAGAAAAGGGGGTAGGTTGGGGAAAGGGGGGTCAGAGAGAAGGAAGGGGGTAGGTTGGGGACTAGGGTGGTCAGAGAGAAGGAAAGGGGTAGGTTGGGGACTAGGGTGGTCAGAGCGAAGGAAGGGGGTAGGTTGGGGACTAGGGTGGTCAGAGAGAAGGAAAGGGGTAGGTTGGGGACTAGGGTGGTCAGAGAGAAGGAAGGGGGTAGGTTGGGGACTAGGGTGGTCAGAGAGAAGGAAGGGGGTAGGTTGGGGACTAGGGTGGTCAGAGAGAAGGAAGGGGGTAGGTTGGGGACTAGGGTGGTCAGAGGGAAGGAAGGGGGTAGGTTGGGGACTAGGGTGGTCAGAGAGAAGGAAGGGGTAGGTTGGGGACTAGGGTGGTCAGAGAGAAGGAAGGGGGTAGGTTGGGGACAAGGGTGGTCAGAGAGAAGGAAAGGGGTAGGTTGGGGACTGGGGTGGTCAGAGAGAAGGAAGGGGGTAGGTTGGGGACTAGGGTGGTCAGAGAGAAGGAAAGGGGTAGGTTGGGGACTAGGGTGGTCAGAGGGAAGGAAGGGGGTAGGTTGGGGACTAGGGTGGTCAGAGAGAAGGAAGGGAGTAGGTTGGGGATGAGGGGGGTCAGAGAGAAAGAATGGGGTAGGTTGGGGACTAGGGTGGTCAGAGAGGAGGAAGGGGGTAGGTTGGGGACTAGGGTGGTCAGAGAGAAGGAAGGGGGAGGTTGGGGACTAGGGTGGTCAGAGAGAAGGAAATGGGTAGGTTGGGGACTAGGGTGGTCAGAGAGAAGGAAGGGGGTAGGTTGGGGACTAGAGTGGTCAGAGAGAAGGAAGGGGGTAGGTTGGGGACTGGGGTGGTCAGAGAGAAGGAAAGGGGTAGGTTAGGGGCTAGGGTAGTCAGAGAGGACGAAGGGGGTAGGTTGGGGACTAGAGTGGTCAGAGAGAAGGAAAGGGGAAGGTTGGGGACTAGGGTGGTCAGAGAGGAGGAAAGGGGTAGGTTGGGGGCTAGGGTGGTCAGAGGGAAGGAAGGGGGTAGGTTGGGGGCTAGGGTGGTTAGAGAGAAGGAAGGGGGTAGGTTGGGGACTAGGGGGGTCAGAACGAAGGAAGGAGGTAGGTTGGGACTAGGGTGGTCAGAGAGAAGAAAAGGGGTAGGTTGGGGACTAGGGTGGTCAGAGAGAAGGAAGGGGGTAGGTTAGAGACTAGGGGGGTCAGAGAGAAAGAATCGGGTAGGTTGGGGACGAGGGTAGTCAGAGAGGAGGAAGGGGTAGGTTGGGGACTAGAGTGGTCAGAGAGAAGGAAGGGGTTAGGTTGGGGACTAGGGTGGTCAGAGAGGAGGAAAGGGGTAGGTTGGGGGCTAGGGTGGTCAGAGAGAAGGAAGGGGGTAGGTTGGGGGTAGGTTGGGGGCTAGGGTGGTCAGAGAGAAGGAAGGGGGTAGGTTGGGGGCTAGTGGGTTAGAGAGAAGGAAGGGGGTAGGTTGGGGACTAGGGGGGTCAGAGTGAAGGAAAGGGGTAGGTTCGGGACTAGGGGGTCATAGAGAAGGAAGGGGGTAGGTTGGGGACTAGGTGGTTAGAGAGAAGGAAGGGGGTAGGTTGGGGACTAGGGGGGTCAGATAGAAGGAAGGTGGTAGGTTGGGGACTAGGGTGGTCAGAGGGAAGGAAGGGGGTAGGTTGGGGACTAGGGTGGTCAGAGAGGAGGAAAGGGGTAGGTTGGGGACGAGGGTGGTCAGAGAGGAGGAAGGGGGTAGGTTGGGGACGAGGGTAGTCAGAGAGGAGGAAGGGGGTAGGTTGGGGACTAGGGTGGTCAGAGAGAAGGAAGGGGTTAGGTTGGGGACTAGGGTGGTCAGAGAGGAGGAAAGGGGTAGGTTGGGGGCTTGGGTGGTCAGAGAGAAGGAAGGGGGTAGGTTGGGGGTAGGTTGGGGGCTAGGGTGGTCAGAGAGAAGGAAGGGGGTAGGTTGGGGACTAGGTGGTCAGAGAGAAGGAAGGGGGTAGGTTGGGGACTAGGGGGGGCAGAGGGAAGGAAGGGGGTAGGTTGGGGACTAGGGTGGTCAGAGAGAAGGAAGGGGTAGGTTGGGGATCTAGGGAGGTCAGAGAGAAGGAAGGGGGTATGTTGGGGACAAGGGTGGTCAGAGAGAAGGAAGGGGTAGGTTGGGGACTAGGGGTGGTCAGAGAGAAGGAAAGGGGTAGGTTGGGGACTAGGGTGGTCAGGAGAGAAGGAAGGGGGTAGGTTGGGGATGAGGGGGTCAGAGAGAAAGAATGGGGTAGGTTGGGGACTAGGGTGGTCAGAGAGGAGGAAGGGGGTAGGTTGGGGACTAGGGTGGTCAGAGAGAAGGAAGGGGGTAGGTTGGGGACTAGGGTGGTCAGAGCGAAGGAAATGGGTAGGTTGGGGACTAGGGTGGTCAGAGAGAAGGAAGGGGGTAGGTTGGGGACTAGGGGGTCAGATAGAAAGAATGGGGTAGGTTGGAGACGAGGGTAGTCAGAGAGGAGGAAGGGGGTAGGTTAGGGGCTAGGGTGGTCAGAGAGAAGGAAGGGGGTAGGTTGGGGACTAGGGTGGTCAGAGAGAAGAAAAGGGGTAGGTTGGGGACTAGGGTGGTCAGAGAGAAGGAAGGGGGTAGGTTGGGGGCTAGGGTGGTCAGAGAGAAGGAAGGGGGTAGGTTGGGGGCTAGGGTGGTGAGAGAGAAGGAAGGGGGTAGGTTGGGGACTAGGGTGATCAGAGAGAAGAAAAGGGGTAGGTTGGGGACTAGGGTGGTCAGAGAGAAGGAAGGGGGTAGGTTGGGGACTAGGGGGGTCAGAGAGAAAGAATGGGGTAGGTTGGGGACTAGGGGGGTCAGAGAGGAGAAAGGGGGTAGGTTGGGGACTAGGGTGGTCAGAGAGAAGGAAGGGGGTAGGTTGGGGACTAGGGTGGTCAGAGAGAAGGAAAGGGGTAGGTTGGGGACTAGGGTGGTCAGAGAGAAGGAAGGGGATAGGTTGGGGACTAGGGGGGGCAGAGAGAAAGAATGGGGTAGGTTAGGGACGAGGGTAGTCAGAGAGGAGGAAGGGGGTAGGTTGGGGACTAGAGTGGTCAGAGAGAAGGAAGGGGGTAGGTTGGGGACTAGGTGGTCAGAGAGTAGGAAAGGGGTAGGTTGGGGACTAGGTGGTCAGAGAGAAGGAAAGGGGTAGGTTGGGGACTAGGGTGGTCATAGAGAAGGAAGGGGTAGGTTGGGGACTAGGGGGGTCAGAGAGAAAGATTGGGGTAGGTTGGGGACTAGAGTGGTCAGAGAGAAGGAAAGGGGTAGGTTGGGGACTAGGGTGGTCAGAGAGAAGGAAGGGGGTAGGTTGGAGACTAGGGGGGTCAGATAGAAAGAATGGGGTAGGTTGGGGACGAGGGTAGTCAGAGAGGACGAAGGGGTAGGTTGGGGGCTAGGGTGGTCAGAGAGAAGGAAGGGGTAGGTTGGGGGGTAGGTTGGGGACTAGGGGGGTCAGAGCGAAGGAAGGAGGTAGGTTGGGGACTAGGGTGGTCAGAGAGAAGGAAAGGGGTAGGTTGGGGACTAGGGTGGTCAGAGAGAAGGAAGGGGGTAGGTTGGAGACTAGGGGTCAGAGAGAAAGAATGGGGTAGGTTGGGGACGAGGGTAGTTAGAGAGGAGGAAGGGGGTAGGTTGGGGACTAGGGTGGTCAGAGAGAAGGAAGGGGTAGGTTGGGGATCTAGGGAGGTCAGAGAGAAGGAAGGGGGTAGGTTGGGGACAAGGGTGGTCAGAGAGAAGGAAGGGGGTAGGTTGGGGACTAGGGTGGTCAGAGAGAAGGAAAGGGGTAGGTTGGGGACTAGGGTGGTCAGAGAGAAGGAAGGGGGTAGGTTGGGGATGAGGGGGGTCAGAGAGAAAGAATGGGGTAGGTTGGGGACTAGGGTAGTCAGAGAGGAGGAAGGGGGTAGGTTAGGGGCTAGGGTGGTCAGAGAGAAGGAAGGGGGTATGTTGGGGACAAGGGTGGTCAGAGAGAAGGAAGGGGGTAGGTTGGGGACTAGGGTGGTCAGAGAGAAGGAAAGGGGTAGGTTGGGGACTAGGGTGGTCAGAGAGAAGGAAGGGGGTAGGTTGGGGATGAGGGGGGTCAGAGAGAAAGAATGGGGTAGGTTGGGGACTAGGGTGGTCAGAGAGGAGGAAGGGGGTAGGTTGGGGACTAGGGTGGTCAGAGAGAAGGAAGGGGGTAGGTTGGGGACTAGGGTGGTCAGAGAGAAGGAAATGGGTAGGTTGGGGACTAGGGTGGTCAGAGAGAAGGAAGGGGGTAGGTTGGGGACGAGGGGGGTCAGATAGAAGGAAGGGGGTAGGTTGGGGACTAGGGGGGTAAGATAGAAAGAATGGGGTAGGTTGGAGACGAGGGTAGTCAGAGAGGAGGAAGGGGGTAGGTTAGGGGCTAGGGTGGTCAGAGAGAAGGAAGGGGGTAGGTTGGGGACTAGGGTGGTCAGAGAGAAGAAAATGGGTAGGTTGGGGACTAGGGTGGTCAGAGAGAAGGAAGGGGGTAGGTTGGGGGCTAGGGTGGTCAGAGAGAAGGAAGGGGTAGGTTGGGGGCTAGGGTGGTGAGAGAGAAGGAAGGGGGTAGGTTGGGGACTAGGGTGGTCAGAGAGAAGAAAAGGGGTAGGTTGGGGACTAGGGTGGTCAGAGAGAAGGAAGGGGGTAGGTTGGGGACTAGGGGGTCAGAGAGAAAGAATGGGGTAGGTTGGGGACTAGGGGGTCAGAGAGGAGAAAGGGGGTAGGTTGGGGACTAGGGTGGTCAGAGGTAAGGAAGGGGGTAGGTTGGGGACTAGGGTGGTCAGAGAGAAGGAAAGGGGTAGGTTGGGGACTAGGTGGTCAGAGAGAAGGAAGGGGATAGGTTGGGGACTAGGGGGGGCAGAGAGAAAGAATGGGGTAGGTTAGGGACGAGGGTAGTCAGAGAGGAGGAAGGGGGTAGGTTGGGGACTAGAGTGGTCAGAGAGAAGGAAGGGGGTAGGTTGGGGACTAGGGTGGTCAGAGAGTAGGAAAGGGCTAGGTTGGGGACTAGGGTGGTCAGAGAGAAGGAAAGGGGTAGGTTGGGGACTAGGGTGGTCATAGAGAAGGAAGGGGGTAGGTTGGGGACTAGGGGGTCAGAGAGAAAGATTGGGGTAGGTTGGGGACTAGAGTGGTCAGAGAGAAGGAAAGGGGTAGGTTGGGGACTAGGGTGGTCAGAGAGAAGGAAGGGGGTAGGTTGGAGACTAGGGGGGTCAGATAGAAAGAATGGGGTAGGTTGGGGACGAGGGTAGTCAGAGAGGACGAAGGGGTAGGTTGGGGGCTAGGGTGGTCAGAGAGAAGGAAGGGGTAGGTTGGGGGTAGGTTGGGGACTAGGGGGTCAGAGCGAAGGAAGGAGGTAGGTTGGGGACTAGGTGGTCAGAGAGAAGGAAAGGGGTAGGTTGGGGGACTAGGGTGGTCAGAGAGAAGGAAGGGGGTAGGTTGGAGACTAGGGGGGTCAGAGAGAAAGAATGGGGTAGGTTGGGGACGAGGGTAGTTAGAGAGGAGGAAGGGGGTAGGTTGGGGACTAGGGTGGTCAGAGAGAAGGAAAGGGGTAGGTTGGGGACTAGGGTGGTCAGAGAGAAAGAATGGGGTAGGTTGGGGACTAGGGTAGTCAGAGAGGAGGAAGGGGGTAGGTTAGGGGCTAGGGTGGTCAGAGAGAAGGAAGGGGGTAGGTTGGGGACTAGGGTGGTCAGAGAGAAGAAAAGGGGTAGGTTGGGGACTAGGGTGGTCAGAGAGAAGGAAGGGGGTAGGTTGGGGATGAGGGGGGTCAGAGAGAAAGAATGGGGTAGGTTGGGGACTAGGGTGGTCAGAGAGGAGGAAGGGGGTAGGTTGGGGACTAGGGTGGTCAGAGAGAAGGAAGGGGGTAGGTTGGGGACTAGGGTGGTCAGAGAGAAGGAAATGGGTAGGTTGGGGACTAGGGTGGTCAGAGAGAAGGAAGGGGGTAGGTTGGGGACTAGGGGTCAGATAGAAGGAAGGGGGTAAGTTGGGGACTAGGGGGTAAGATAGAAAGAATGGGGTAGGTTGAGACGAGGGTAGTGAGAGAGGAGGAAGGGGGTAGGTTAGGGGCTAGGGTGGTCAGAGAGAAGGAAGGGGGTAGGTTGGGGACTAGGGTGGTCAGAGAGAAGAAAATGGGTAGGTTGGGGACTAGGGTGGTCAGAGAGAAGGAAGGGGGTAGGTTGGGGGCTAGGGTGGTCAGAGAGAAGGAAGGGGGTAGGTTGGGGGCTAGGGTGGTGAGAGAGAAGGAAGGGGGTAGGTTGGGGACTAGGGTGGTCAGAGAGAAGAAAAGGGGTAGGTTGGGGACTAGGGTGGTCAGAGAGAAGGAAGGGGGTAGGTTGGGGACTAGGGGGGTCAGAGAGAAAGAATGGGGTAGGTTGGGGACTAGGGGGGTCAGAGAGGAGAAAGGGGGTAGGTTGGGGACTAGGGTGGTCAGAGAGAAGGAAGGGGGTAGGTTGGGGACTAGGGTGGTCAGAGAGAAGGAAAGGGGTAGGTTGGGGACTAGGGTGGTCAGAGAGAAGGAAGGGGATAGGTTGGGGACTAGGGGGCAGAGAGAAAGAATGGGGTAGGTTAGGACGAGGGTAGTCAGAGAGGAGGAAGGGGTAGGTTGGGGACTAGAGTGGTCAGAGAGAAGGAAGGGGGTAGGTTGGGGACTAGGTGGTCAGAGAGTAGGAAAGGGGTAGGTTGGGGACTAGGGTGGTCAGAGAGAAGGAAAGGGTAGGTTGGGGACTAGGGTGGTCATAGAGAAGGAAGGGGTAGGTTGGGGACTAGGGGGTCAGAGAGAAAGATTGGGGTAGGTTGGGGACTAGAGTGGTCAGAGAGAAGGAAAAGGGTAGGTTGGGGACTAGGGTGGTCAGAGAGAAGGAAGGGGGTAGGTTGGAGACTAGGGGGTCAGATAGAAAGAATGGGGTAGGTTGGGGACGAGGGTAGTCAGAGAGGACGAAGGGGTAGGTTGGGGGCTAGGGTGGTCAGAGAGAAGGAAGGAAGGGGGTTGGGGGTAGGTTGGGGACTAGGGGGTCAGAGCGAAGGAAGGAGGTAGGTTGGGGACTAGGGTGGTCAGAGAGAAGGAAAGGGGTAGGTTGGGGACTAGGGTCGTCAGAGAAAGGAAGGGGGTAGGTTGGAGACTAGGGGGTCAGAGAGAAAGAATGGGGTAGGTTGGGGACGAGGGTAGTTAGAGAGGAGGAAGGGGGTAGGTTGGGGACTAGGGTGGTCAGAGAGAAGGAAAGGGGTAGGTTGGGGACTAGGGTGGTCAGAGAGAAAGAATGGGGTAGGTTGGGGACTAGGGTAGTCAGAGAGGAGGAAGGGGGTAGGTTAGGGGCTAGGGTGGTCAGAGAGAAGGAAGGGGGTAGGTTGGGGACTAGGGTGGTCAGAGAGAAGAAAAGGCGTAGGTTGGGGACTAGGGTGGTCAGAGAGAAGGAAGGGGGTAGGTTGGGGACTAGGGTGGTCAGAGAGAAGAAAAGGGGTAGGTTGGGGACTAGGGTGGTCAGAGAGAAGGAAGGGGGTAGGTTGGGGGCTAGGGTGGTCAGAGAGAAGGAAGGGGGTAGGTTGGGGGCTAGGGTGGTGAGAGAGAAGGAAGGGGTAGGTTGGGGACTAGGGTGGTCAGAGAGAAGAAAAGGGGTAGGTTGGGGACTAGGGGTGGTCAGAGAGAAGGAAGGGGGTAGGTTGGGGACTAGGGGGGTCAGAGAGAAAGAATGGGGTAGGTTGGGGACTAGGGGGTCAGAGAGGAGAAAGGGGTAGGTTGGGGACTAGGGTGGTCAGAGAGAAGGAAGGGGGTAGGTTGGGGACTAGGGTGGTCAGAGAGAAGGAAAGGGGTAGGTTGGGGACTAGGGTGGTCAGAGAGAAGGAAGGGGATAGGTTGGGGACTAGGGGGGGCAGAGAGAAAGAATGGGGTAGGTTAGGGACGAGGGTAGTCAGAGAGGAGGAAGGGGGTAGGTTGGGGACTAGAGTGGTCAGAGAGAAGGAAGGGGGTAGGTTGGGGACTAGGGTGGTCAGAGAGTAGGAAAGGGGTAGGTTGGGGACTAGGGTGGTCAGAGAGAAGGAAAGGGGTAGGTTGGGGACTAGGGTGGTCATAGAGAAGGAAGGGGGTAGGTTGGGGACTAAGGGGGTCAGAGAGAAAGATTGGGGGTAGGTTGGGGACTAGAGTGGTCAGAGAGAAGGAAAGGGGTAGGTTGGGGACTAGGGTGGTCAGAGAGAAGGAAGGGGGTAGGTTGGAGACTAG
Source organism: Oncorhynchus keta (assembly GCF_023373465.1). Lineage (NCBI taxonomy): Eukaryota > Metazoa > Chordata > Actinopteri > Salmoniformes > Salmonidae > Oncorhynchus > Oncorhynchus keta. Next base: position 2,517,003 of record NC_068421.1, read on the forward strand.
GGGGTCAGATAGAAAGAATGGGGTAGGTTGGGACGAGGGTAGTCAGAGGACGAAGGGGAAGGTTGGGGGCTAGGGTGGTCAGAGAGAAGGAAGGGGTAGGTTGGGGGTAGGTTGGGGACTAGGGGGTCAGAGCGAAGGAAGGAGGTAGGTTGGGGACTAGGGTGGTCAGAGAGAAGGAAAGGGGTAGGTTGGGGACTAGGGTGGTCAGAGAGAAGGAAGGGGGTAGGTTGGAGACTAGGGGGGTCAGAGGGAAGGAAGGGGGTAGGTTGGGGACTAGGGTGGTCAGAGAGAAGGAAGGGGTAGGTTGGGGATCTAGGGAGGTCAGAGAGAAGGAAGGGGGTAGGTTGGGGACGAGGGTAGTTAGAGAGGTGAAGGGGGTAGGTTGGGGACTAGAGTGGTTAGAGAGAAGGAAGGGGGTAGGTTGGGGACTAGGGGGTCAGAGTAAAGGAAAGGGGTAGGTTCGGGACTAGGGGGTCAGAGAGAAGGAAGGGGGTAGGTTGGGGACTAGGTGGTTAGAGAGAAGGAAGGGGGTAGGTTGGGGACTAGGGGGTCAGATAGAAGGAAGGGGGTAGGTTGGGGACTAGAGTGGTCAGAGAGAAGGAAGGGGTTAGGTTGGGGACTAGGGTGGTCAGAGAGGAGGAAAGGGGTAGGTTGGGGGCTAGGGTGGTCAGAGAGAAGGAAGGGGGTAGGTTGGGGGGTAGGTTGGGGGCTAGGGTGGTCAGAGAGAAGGAAGGGGGTAGGTTGGGGGCTAGGGTGGTTAGAGAGAAGGAAGAGGGTAGGTTGGGGACTAGGGGGGTCAGAGTAAAGGAAAGGGGTAGGTTCGGGACTAGGGGGTCAGAGAGAAGGAAGCGGGTAGGTTGGGGACTAGGTGGTTAGAGAGAAGGAAGGGGGTAGGTTGGGGACTAGGGGGTCAGATAGAAGGAAGGGGGTAGGTTGTGGACTAGGGTGGTCAGAGGGAAGGAAGGGGGTAGGTTGGGGACTAGGGTGGACAGAGAGAAGGAAAGGGGTAGGTTGGGGACTAGGGTGGTCAGAGAATAGGAAGGGGTTAGGTTGGGGACTAGGGTGGCCAGAGAGGAGGAAAGGGGTAGGTTGGGGGCTTGGGTGGTCAGAGAGAAGGAAGGGGGTAGGTTGGGGGGTAGGTTGGGGGCTAGGGTGGTCAGAGAGAAGGAAGGGGGTAGGTTGGGGGCTAGGATGGTTAGAGAGAAGGAAGGGGGTAGGTTGGGGACTAGGGGGGTCAGAGCGAAGGAAAGGGGTAGGTTGGGGACTAGGGGGTCAGAGAGAAGGAAGGGGGTAGGTTGGGCACTAGGGTGGTCAGAGAGAAGGAAGGGGGTAGGTTGGGGACTAGGGTGGTCAGCTAGAAGGAAGGGGGTAGGTTGGGGACGAGTGTAGTCAGAGAGGAGGAAGGGGGTAGGTTGGGGACTAGGGTGGTCAGAGAGAAGGAAGGGGGTAGGTTGGGGACTAGAGTGGTCAGAGAGAAGGAAGGGGGTAGGTTGGGGACTAGAGGGGTCAGAGAGAAGGAAGGGGGTAGGTTGGGCACTAGGGTGGTCAGAGAGAAGGAAGGGGGTAGGTTGGGGACTAGGGTGGTCAGCGAGAAGGAAGGGGGTTAGGTTGGGGACGAGGGTGGTCAGAGAGAAGGAAGGGGGTAGGTTGGGGACTAGGGTGGTTAGAGAGAAGGAAGGGGGTAGGTTGGGGTCTAGGGGTGGTCAGAGAGAAGGGGGTAGGTTGGGGACTAGGGTGGTCAGCGAGAAGGAAGGGGGTAGGTTGGGGACTAGTTGGTCAGAGAGAAGGAAGGGGGTAGGTTGGGACTAGGTGGTCAGAGAGAAGGAAGGGGGTAGGTTGGGGACTAGGGGGGTCAGAGAGAAGGAAGGGGGTAGGTTGGGGACTAGAGGGGTCAGAGAGAAGGAAGGGGGTAAGTTGGGGACTAGGGTGGTCAGAGAGAAGGAAGGGGGTAGGTTGGGGACTCGGGTGGTCAGAGAGAAGGAAGGGGGTTAGGTTGGGGACTAGGGTGGTCCGAGAGAAGGAAGGGGGTAGGTTGGGGACTAGGGGGTCAGAAAGAAGGAAGGGGGTAGGTTGGGGACTAGGGGGGTCAGAGAGAAGGAAGGGGGTAGGTTGGGGACTAGAGGGCTCAGAGAAAATGAAGGGGGTAGGTTGGGGACTAGGGTGGTCAGAGAGAAGGAAGGGGGTAGGTTGGGGGCTAGGGTGCTCAGAGAGGAGGAAGGGGATTAGGTTGGGGGCTAGGGTGCTCAGATAGGAGGATGGGGGTTAGGTTGGGGTCTAGGGTGGTCAGCGAGAAGGAAGGGGGTTAGGTTGGGGACGAGGGTGGTCAGAGAGAAGGAAGGGGGTAGGTTGGGGACTAGGGTGGTTAGAGAGAAGGAAGGGGGTAGGTTGGGGTCTAGGGTGGTCAGAGAGAAGGGGTAGGTTGGGGACTAGGGTGGTCAGCGAGAAGGAAGGGGGTAGGTTGGGGACTAGTTGGTCAGAGAGAAGGAAGGGGGTAGGTTGGGACTAGGTGGTCAGAGAGAAGGAAGGGGGTAGGTTGGGGACTAGGGGGTCAGATAGAAGGAAGGGGGTAGGTTGGGGACTAGAGGGGTCAGAGAGAAGGAAGGGGGTAAGTTGGGGACTAGGGTGGTCAGAGAGAAGGAAGGGGGTAGGTTGGGGACTCGGGTGGTCAGAGAGAAGGAAGGGGGTTAGGTTGGGGACTAGGGTGGTCCGAGAGAAGGAAGGGGGTAGGTTGGGGACTAGGGGGTCAGAAAGAAGGAAGGGGGTAGGTTGGGGACTAGGGGGTCAGAGAGAAGGAAGGGGGTAGGTTGTGGACTAGAGGGCTCAGAGAAAATGAAGGGGGTAGGTTGGGGACTAGGGTGGTCAGAGAGAAGGAAGGGGGTAGGTTGGGGGCTAGGGTGCTCAGAGAGGAGGAAGGGGATTAGGTTGGGGGCTAGGGTGCTCAGATAGGAGGATGGGGGTTAGGTTGGGGTCTAGGGTGGTCAGAAAGTAGTAAAGGTTTAGGTTGGGGGCTATGGTGGTCAGAGAGGAGGAAGGGGGTTAGGTTGGGGGCTAGGGTGGTCAGAAAGATGAAAGGGGGTGAGGTTGGGGGCTATGATGGTCAGAGTAGAGAAAGGGGGTTAGGCTGGGGCCTAGGGCGGTCAGAGAAGAGAAAGGGGGTTAGGTTGGGGCCTAGGGCGGTTAGAGAAGAGAAAGGGGGTTAGGTTGGGGACTAGGGTGGTTAGAGAAGAGAAAGGGGGTTAGGTTGGGGCCTAGGGCGGTTAGAGAAGAGAAAGGGGGTTAGGTTGGGGCCTAGGGCGGTTAGAGAAGAGAAAGGGGGTTAGGTTGGGGACTAGGGTGGTTAGAGAAGAGAAAGGGGGTTAGGTTGGGGCCTAGGGCGGTTAGAGAAGAGAAAGGGGGTTAGGTTGGGGCCTAGGGCGGTTAGAGAAGAGAAAGGGGGTTAGGTTGGGGCCTAGGGCGGTTAGAGAAGAGAAAGGGGGTTAGGTTGGGGCCTAGGGTGAATGATGAAACCTGCTCAATATGTATACTCATCTGGTGTGTGTGTGTGTGTGTGTGTGTGTGTGTGTGTGTGTGTGTGTGTGTGTGTGTGTGTGTGTGTGTGTGTGTGTGTGTGTGTGTGTGTGTGTGTGTGTGTGTAAAATAGCTTTTAAGCAAAGAACAATAATCATTTTGCCTGTCTGGGAACGGTCTGAGTCGGGAGGGGAAAGCAGAGAGTCTTATTGGTCTATTAACTAACGTCACCAGTCTGGCCAATACTTCGTCTCACTACAGCCGGCTGACATTTCAGGCAGACATTTTTCAAACAGCTCTTACACTAAAAGGGCATTATCATAATTTTCATAATTTCACAGTATTATTCCAACCTCATAGAGTGGAAATACTGTATATATAAAACACAGGGAAATCACGTTTTTAACTGCATTGGGCCTTTAAATTAGTTGGAATGTCAAATGATCGATTTGTTTGAGTTGAATGACATTGCTTGAAACCCATTTCCCTGTCACGTATGTTCTCCCTCTTTAAGGATATTCACAAATACATGATGATGTAGAAAAACCTTTATATGACAGTAACCATTATGTTATCTGCACAGGATATCTCCAATCCTACTGATCTCATTAACAGTACAAAGCAAACGTAATGTTCTCTTGCTGATTACTGTTTTTCAATTTGATAGAATATAGCAGACTAATGTACAGGCCTAGTATTTCATTTGGTCATGGATTCAACATACTGCCATCTGAAGATTTAGAGAACAGTCTGGCGATAGTGTCTGACAGACCAGCAGTATTGTTAACCTGGTAATGTGAGCGTCCCTCTGTCTCCCTCGTGTGGACAAAATTAGTAATGTCAATCTGCAGCGAATGAGCTTCAAGTGGGTCCTTCAGTCTCGCGGTCTTTTTTAGATAATTCGTTGAACTTTCATGTGAAAACAGTCACAATGAAATGAGAACACAATGGTGCATTTACATTACCCATCGGACAAAACTTTCATTCATTAATTGGCTCATTTTCAATTCTGCATCTCTCAAAGACGTGTCACTCTCTTTCTCTTTTTGTTTTGGTATCGCCAGCTACTATCGAAGGTGCACGCCTTCCCGACTCAGCCTACCTCGAGTAAGCTACCACAGTAGCACAGTAGCAGCAAATGCCCATATGCTTGGCCACAGCAGCACAACTACAAATGTAATCAAGACACTAGAGATGTCCGTGTATGATTCTGCTATAGCAGACACAGCACAGTATAGAGCCATACCAAACATATTACCTCTACGTTCTTCACAAACGTTCCGTGGTAGCACCCTTTTCATTTAATATAAGAGTTTTTATTAAGAAGGCTATACCAGACGCATATTCACTATACATTTATTTAACATTACCTTTACAATAAAATGTTCACTGAAATTACAGAATAAATATATGCACATATTTTCTTCAAATCTTTGTAAGAGAGAAAACATTAAAAGTGCCCCCTACAAAGCCGTTAGTGTTGATGAGATAATCCGATGCATGGTTCTTAAGAAAGTGCGTGAAATTCCAGAAAACCTTGAGCGTCATCATATAATATATTCACAAATGTTATTTTAATCCTTGGGCGAGCACGTCCTTGAGAATTGCACCCATATATATAGTAGTCCTCTTTAATTATAATGATAATAATATATAAAATTAAATAGAACACTGAACCGTAATGTGTTACAGTATCTCTATTAATACGTGAGTGATAGTTCTGAGCAAATCCCTCACCATTGCAATGGGTCGAGTGCATGCAGCAAACTGCAATTCATTTTCTAAATGTTTTATTTATTTCCCACTAACTTCATGTGCAGGGCACCCGGGCGTTTATATATCCACCTGAAAGATAGCGAGACAGAAACACGAGCCCCAGTGGAGACATCCAGCTCCCGCACAGGGTTACTCCACCATTTGAGAGCTCATGAAGGGTTCAGTTTGACGGGATATATTTTCGGATGTTGTGTTTTTTCCCGGTGTCTCTATCCTCTTTCTCGTTCTCTCACTCTCCTCGGCATATAGACCAATCTGTTCCATATAAAAATAAGGGTTGATAACATTGCTGGCTACTCTGAAAAAAGGCACTTCATTGAATATCTGAGAATGGCCTTTCCTCCAAAGCGATTTTGGGGGAAAACTTTTTGTCATATAATATTTCATTTTAATATCATGCTGCTTTTTTGTTTAGTTTTTCTTCCGTGATTTTGCTCCGTTTGGGGAAAAGGGAGAGTGTGTGTTTATACGTAGCTTATGCTAAACTCCGTGTGTTAGAACCGATATGATTTCTCCAGTACTTCGAGGTAATCCGGCTTGGTTTGGAGTTTGGCCCTTAACTCGAGGTAATCGCTTTGGGAGGGGTCAGGGTAGCAGCCTTTCCCTGCTGTGTACAGCAGCGTCTCCTTGAGACGTGCGTCCTGTTGTAAGTCCGGGTATTGCATACCAGGCGGGTGTGCATGTGCAACGTGCATGTCCTTGAGCTTCGGCACCGTTCCATACAGACAGTCTACGAAGCCGACAGTTGGCGTGGGTCTCTGGCTGTCAATCACGGTGGGACACAGCCCACTGTTCTCGTGAAAACTCGATATATCCCCTGTATTGTGGTTTACCGTGACGATAGTGTTGAGCTGTGAATTAGACATGGCTAGGGTCCATTCTCTCTCCTTCTCTAAGAGGGTTCGGTAATTACTGTTGTTCTCTTTTGTTTCTGCAAACTGAACCCCCTCCCCCTCCCCTACCTCTCCCTCCCGGGGCTTGTAAATGGGGTTGTTGCACATCTGCGTCACAGGGTGAGGAATGTAATCATAGACGTGACCGTGAGTGTGTGTGTGGCCAACGTGACCATGCGTGTGTGTATGTGTGTGGCCGCTGGTTGACTTTTCAGGTGAGCCTATGCTTCCACTGCTGGTCTGTCTCGGCGGATCCTCTAATATCCTGCACTGCATCTGGATTCCTGTCAGATCCACCTCAGAGCGTTTCCGGAAGGGCAGCTTCTTCCGTCTCCGCAGGACGAAGGCGAAGAGGCCCGCGGCCACGAAAACCGCTGAGATGAACAAAACGAGAAGACTGAGGATGAGGACTGATAGAGGCACCGGCCCCCTCCCCACAGCCTCCCCCAGACCAGAGCTACCGGTGGTCATGTCATCAGAGGGGAAGAGAGCTGGGGAGGGTCCGGATGAGTACTTCAGCTCTGGACAGATGACCTCAGCATCCAGCGACCTCAGATCCTTCCCAAAGGCTAAATCAGGAGTCTTACAGATGACATCACTAACCATGATGACCGAGGACAGCTTCTCCATCCAGGTTTTGAGGGGGATGATGTCACAGGAGCAGTCCCAGGGGTTCTGATGAAGGTCCACCTGGACGATGGAATGCAGGTGTTCTAGAACGCCACGCACAGGAAGGGACAGGAAGTAGTTATTGCGGAGGTTGAGTCGCGCCAGGCTGGTGCCTGCGAAGGCGTCGGTCGGGAGAGTGCGGAGGAGGTTGTCATTGAGGAAAACAAGCTGAAGGCTGGGCATGAGAGAGAATGATGCCGGCTGGATCTCACGAATAACGTTATACTCAAAATAAAGATAACTCAACATCTGTAAGCCCCGGAACATACCGGGAGTTAGCCTCTCAATGTCGTTCCCATTCAAATATAAACTCTTCAGGTTGGGAAGATTGATAAATGCCCCTTCCTGGACATACGATATCCGGTTATTCCCCAAGTGTAGTAAATCCAAGCTGGAAAAGTTCCAGAAATCAGACCGGTAGATTTTCTGTATCAGATTTCCGCTCAGATAAAGTTTCTTGGCATTGAGAGGCCTGGGCAGGAGCTCTGAGATATTATGAAAGCCCTTCTCTTTACAGTTGACCGTTAGCCCCAGATCGTTGATATGGAGGTTGCAGATACACCCAGAAGGGCAGACGATGGGGATGGGGGGGCGGGTCTGGTAGCCAGCTATGGGGGGCTGGTTCAGGCCGGGGTAGAGACTACGAGGGGTGGGAGGGTTTTTGGTGGGCCTGGGCCGTTTGGTGGGTTTGACATGTCTGTCTTTGTACTCCACAGACGACGCCGTGTTGTGGAACGAAGACAGCATGGAGGACGGTTTCGTTGGCCACGTGTTCTCGTTGTTGAACGGAGACCGAGGGATTCCCAGTTTGGCCTCGATTTCCGCGTCCGAAAGTAACGGACAGAGCTCACTGCGTTTGATCTCTCGTAAATCTTTCCCGTGCAAGTGGAAGGGGTACTCGCAGGTGATCTCTCCTACCAGTGCTGTGTAGGGAACGCGTTCCAACCATGTTTTTAGCTGAACTATATCACACTCACAGATCCATGGATTCTCCTCAAGCTGAATCTCCATCAGGCTCCGCCCCACATATTCCAACGTGCCCTTATATGGTAATGTCTTTAACCGGTTTCCCCTCAGGTCCAGGTGTGTTAGTGACACCGACCTGAATAGATAGCTGGGCAGGACTGGTATCAGATTGTCATTTAGGATGAGTACTCTGAGTTTGTGGAGGTGCCTGAAGGCTCCGCTCTCTATCCTCTTGATGACATTATAGTCCGCTTGCAGGTATTCCAAGCTTTCCAGACCCAGGAAGGTGTCATTACGGAAAACCTCTAGTTTGTTCTCATGGAGGAACAGCCGTTTCAGAATTCCCAATCCGTTAAATGCTCCGGCGTGGATGTCCTGTAGCGCATTATTCCCCACATTAATGGACAGGGCGTTGTTGAGGTGAAGAAAACTGTTGAAGTACAGCTTCCTCATGGAGTTCCTCTGCAGGTTGAGTTTGAAGGGCCGTGTCCATATCTGGGAGATCTGACTGACGTTCGTAAATCCTTTGCTGTCACAGTGGACGTGAAAGACGCCCTCTTTGACTTGGCAGTAGCAGGGCTCGAAGCAGGGCTCGTCCATCTCCTCCGAGTCCTCCAGCAGTGGGATTGGGGTGGTCCATCCTAGGGCTATGGTGCTCAGCAAGGTAACCCACAGCATCCTCACTGAGACCCGATGAAGTCACGGCTATGGCAAGCCACTTCACAGCACTGAGACGGTAGACAAGAGAGGGAGAGGGAGAAGGGGCACAGACACAAACACACACACACACACACACACACACACACACACACACACACACACACACACACACACACACACACACACACATACACACACATACAGGACACACACATAGTGACAGACACAGACAGGACACACACACACACACAGGACACACACACACACAGGACACACACACACACACAGGACACACACACAGGGACACACACACAGGGACAGACACAGACAGGACACACACACAGACAGACAGACACACAGGGACAGACACAGACAGACACACACAGGGACAGACACAGACAGACACAGAGGGACAGACACAGACAGACACACACAGGGACAGACACAGACAGACACAGAGGGACAGACACAGACAGACACACAGGGACAGACACAGACAGACACACAGGGACAGACACAGACAGACACACAGGGACAGCGGGGTGAAGAATGTGACAAAGAGGAGAAAAAGAGACAGAGAGAGAGAAACCGTTAGTATTGCTGTCTCATGGAAGGTGGAAATAAAGGAAGACAGTGACATTGGTGTATCAACGTAGCAACACTGACTGTTTAATTCATTACACACCAACCTAAAACAATTACAATAATTATCCCTATTGGTCCTTTGTTTACCGTCACCATATTTCACGTTATGAGCACCTACCACTAGCCTAAGGTTGCCATAAATCAAACTCGGAGATGCTCAATGAATGAATGAAGGATGGCAACAGCAGGTGGCCGTGGAAGGGTGGAGAGGAGAGGGGATCTCTCTGTATTTAATACATAACATTGCAAACCTCGCGGAAAATCAGACACCGGAGTTCGTTTTGTTGTTGTGAAAATGAACGACAGTGTGGTTTCGCCAGATTAATCATAGCGTGAGCTACACCCCCGTTAACCTAGGGACAGGGACATAGCTTGTCATCAGGGCTCAAGGCACGGACCAGAGAGAACGAGAGGACGTTTGGGCAATATGCAGTGTTCTAATCAAACAACCTTAGGAAATACAGCTATTTGTTATAAGGTTACAACATTCAAGTGACAACTGATTACATATCATATCGTTGTCTTCGGGGCAAATGCCGGGTTAAATGTTTGAGAACAAATTGATTGCAGATTGTTCATAGCCTACCAAAATAAGATATGTTTAGCCTAACCTCCATATGTAAATATAATATGCTATTGATGAACGGAGATGACATCAGCTGTTCAAGGGCTAGAGAGAAAAATACCAAAAAACGGATTTGTCATCTCCCCTCCCATGCCCTTAGCCCCCGGTGCTTATGGTCATAGTAAACGAAAATGACTTACATTTAGGACACGTTTCTACCTATGAAACGATTCCCTTTACCATCACCGCTGTTCGTGTCAAAACTGCACACACACACACACACACACACACACACACACACACACACACACACACACACACACACACACACACACACACACACACACACACACACACACACACACACACACACACTACGATGAATAGCGCACTTTGTATGTTCCCAGTGCTCTGCCTCCACCATTTGGCTTGTATTGCAAATCTATGCGCTGTCCGTGGTGCTGAGATCCCATGGAAAACACACAAAGCTCCTGCAGGCGCTGTCCATTAAACCGGTGGTGCTGAAATAATACAAAATCCGAAAAACACTAAAAAGAGAGAAAACGTATTCTCCCTTACTCTTTCCGATCGTTTAGCATTTCCACGTCCCACAGCGGTTGGTAAAGTGTTATATTCCTGGGTGTAAGCTGTTATATCCCGGGGTACCTACTCAGTTTAATGGCATCCAACTTCACATCGCCTGCTTTTGCGGTGCCCGTGTAGCGGGGGAGGTGAGATGTCCCGCGTGTCTTCCGTTATGGGCTGTTGAAAGAGGGAGAGAAGGAGAAACAAGAAAAATATGCATAGGAATGAGCCGTACACATCCATACAGCATAACGCAATCAAACCCTGTACCTTGACCAAACCACAAACTGTTAGCACAGCGTAGATACATCCATTAAAGAAACATAGGTTCAATTATAGACACGATTGTCTATACGGAAAACGCAATGAAATAATAAATAAATACATTGACAATGTCTGTTGTATCTCAAAGAACCGGCAAACCCGAATTATGAAACCAAGTGGGAATGTAAAGGCAATAGAAATTAAACCTATATAAGGTAAGGAAAAGAAGCTGTTGAAATGCGAGCCCGAGCGCTATGCAGGTGCTTTCGTCGTGACATCGGCTCGGAAGCGTTGAAAGTGAGAAACAAAATGCTCATTGATCAGATAGGATAGGCAGATTCCTCTGCTCCATTCTCACCATCAACGAGTGCGTTCCTTTCCCTCCCACGTCCGTGGCTTAGCTATATGCAATAAGGATACGCATTAACACACACACACACATATTCACACACGCACCACTCACCTTACTTTGGCACTGGAATTTAACAGCATCCGGAAAAAAGCACCACTAGTTTAAAGACTGTTGGATCTCTCTCTTTCCTTCTCTGCCTCTCTTGCTGCCGAGATTTTCCCGTTGCTCTCTCTCTCCCTCTCCCTCTCTCTCTCTGCCTCTCCCTCTCTCCGTCTCTCTCTCTCTCTCTCTCCCTCTCCCTCTCTCTCTCTGCCTCTCCCTCTCTCCGTCTCTCTCTCTCTCTCTCTCTCTCTCCCTCTCTCCGTCTCTCTCTCTCTCCCTCTCCCTCTCTCTCTCTCTCTCTCCTCTCTCCGTCTCTCTCTCTCTGTCTCTCTCTCTCTCTCTCCTCTCCCTCTCTCTCTCTCTCTCTCTCTCTCCCTCTATGTCCCTTGCTCTCTCTCCTACCGCTGTGGCTCAGGCAAAGAGAGAAAATGAAGACGTGATTGGAATGCAATGTTCTCTCTTTCTATCCACTTTGCTTATGATGCAGGTCCTCAGCTTGCTTCCTTTCCACGTACGACCGTTCAACAGTATAGCCAGACGAAACTGTTTCTCCTTGGCTTAAGCTTCCCTCTGTCCGATGCGCCAACCTGCTGTGGATCAAAAGTCAACGTCTATTTTTCCTTCGCCTCTTTTTAAGACGTCACTGGAAGGAGCTTTAAGTGAAGAGAGAGGGAGCGACTAGCGAGAGAGGGAGAATACGGGGGGAGTGGAAGGGACATTGGCGTTGGTTGTGTATGGTGTCGGCCTTGCTGAGAGGAGGAGCGCTCTGACTGGTCGCAATAGGAGCGCGCTCTCGCTCTCTCTCTCGGAAAGGAGAGAGAGGTGTGTGCGTGGCGGGTGGTTCAGCTTCTCTGAGGCAGCAGACCTGTGGATGACAGGCAAAGTGAGGCGGAGACCAGGGAGCAGAGAGGCAGTGGATTTGTTTTTTGAATCTTTGGCTACTCTTTACAGAAAATGACTAACTTGAATACGTTGACTGTTCATCCTACAGTTTATCTTGTGTCTTTTTGGGTGTAATGATTTAACTTCACTGGACTGTCCCATCTCTTAAATATGTTTATTTTTTTCTCAATTCAATTCAATTCAATTCAAGGGCTTTATTGGCACGGGAAACATGTGTTAACATTGCCAAAGCAAGTGAGGTAGATAATAATATACACATTTGTATATATATATATTTTTCTCTCTCTCTCTCTCTCTCTCTCTCTCTCTCTCTCTCTCTCTCTCTCTCTCTCTCTCTCTCTCTCTCTCTCTCTCTCTCTCTCTCTCTCTCTCTCTCTCTCTCTCTCTCTCTCTCTCTCTCTCTCTCTCTCTCTCTCTCTCTCTCTCTCTCTCTCTCTCTCTCTCTCTCTCTCTCTCTCTCTCTCTCTCTCTCTCTCTCTGAATAGAAGGGAGGGTAGCCATTGGCTCCTGACAGTTTCTCTCCGTTCGATCTCACTGCAGCAGTCACGGCGCTGCGAGTGGAAAGGAAGTGCTCATACTCTGTTCCGTGCCTTTCCGCGCGCAGCCTCCAGCGGGCAATACAACCCGGCATGAGAGCCCGGACCACATCAGATCGCATGGTAGACTTCGTTCACTTCCACATTACCATGGTCAAGACCAAACATCAATTTTGTCGTTTGTTTTGGGTTGGTTTTTTCAAATAAGATTTCATGATTACACCTCTGACATCTAAAATGAATAGTCTATCCTAAGCCTACTTCCCTTAATCACGACCTGTTCAGGATTTAACAATGGCTGTTGTGATTCTGGATAAGAACTGAAATCACTGTTCAATTCTGCTATGTGAAAAGACGAGATTTTCTCTCAATGTTTTCATGCATTGTATCTGAGCTCAGTTTATAGGCTATGGGAATTATATTGTGGTAGCATGAGTCAGGTAGATTTTTGGATCTTTCGGCAGCCCCAGGCTGTACAGTATCTGTGTCCCAGATTTTGTCCCAAAATAAACCCCCATTGGCACACACACTCCCACATGTTCACGCCCAGCCTGACACAGCCTAAGAGATAAGAGAGGAGAGTTCATTAGTGCCTGGCCAGCTGTCACAGAACTAGATACCAGGGTCACCAATATAAGGCATGGCATATGGCTCTGGAGATAGGAGGACAGAGTCTACTAACTCACATCTACTAGAGAAGAGAACCAAGGCTGATATTCTAGGCCCATGTTTCAGGGTGCTAAATAGCAGAGACAAGAGGGAAATATGAGTAAGAGAGAGAGAGAGGGAGAGAGAAAGAGAGAGAGAGAGAACTTAAGATAGTGTGTGTTTGAGAGGGGTTAAGGAGATAAGGTTACGAGAGACTATTTGGTAGCAGCTGGTATAGTAAAACTGTCTATCATGTTTCTCTGTACAGACCTATCATTCATGTCCTGGCCTGTCAGACAGCCAGCTGCTGCTGCTGCTGCCACACAGTCACTCAGAGAGTCAATCGTTTAGCTGGTGCTGCTGCCACACAGTCACTCAGAGAGTCAGTCGTTTAGCTGGTGCTGCTGCCACACAGTCACTCAGAGAGTCAGTCATTTAGCTGCTGCTGCTGCCACACAGTCACTCAGAGAGTCAGTCGTTTAGCTGGTGCTGCTGCCACACAGTCACTCAGAGAGTCAGTCGTTTAGCTGGTGCTGCTGCCACACAGTCACTCAGAGAGTCAGTCATTTAGCTGCTGCTGCCACACAGTCACTCAGAGAATCAGTCATTTAGCTGCTGCTGCCACACAGTCACTCAGAGAGCCTGTCATTTAGCTGCTGCCACACAGTCACTCAGATAATCAGTCATTTAGCTGCTGCTGCCACACAGTCACTCAGAGAGTCAGTCATTTAGCTGCTGCTGCTGCCACACAGTCACTCAGAGAGTCAGTCGTTTAGCTGGTGCTGCTGCCACACAGTCACTCAGAGAGTCAGTCGTTTAGCTGGTGCTGCTGCCACACAGTCACTCAGAGAGTCAGTCATTTAGCTGCTGCTGCTGCCACACAGTCACTCAGAGAGTCAGTCATTTAGCTGCTGCTGCTGCCACACAGTCACTCAGAGAGTCAGTCATTTAGTTGGTGCTGCTGCTGCCACACAGTCACTCAGAGAGTCAGTCATTTAGCTGGTGCTGCTGCTGCCACACAGTCACTCAGAGTCAGTCATTTAGCTGCTGCTGCCACACAGTCACTCAGAGAATCAGTCATTTAGCTGCTGCTGCCACACAGTCACTCAGAGAGCCTGTCATTTAGCTGCTGCCACACAGTCACTCAGATAATCAGTCATTTAGCTGCTGCTGCCACACAGTCACTCAGAGAGTCTGTCATTTAGCTGCTGCCACACAGTCACTCAGATAATCAGTCAGACAGAGAACACTAGGCTACAACTTCTCCGTGTCTGGACACCAACACTTCTCTAGCACCATCGTCAACATCAGGCTTTACTCCAGGCTCACCTTCGACATAACAATGTCAATACAGGTATCCCATTGTCAGGGTATCGGGCCCTATGTCAAAACAAATCCTCATTAGCTGACCTGTCATGGCTTAAGTACAGTTACCTTGGAAGACTGCAAAACTAACGGAAACTAAAGGAAAACTAAAGCAAAACTAAATAAAAACTAAATGAAACTTAAGGAAAAGTAAAGGAAAACTGAAACTAAAGGAAATGACTTTTCAATGAAAACTTTTCACTTTCCACCATTAACCTCCCACTGGCTCCCCATCGCTCTCCCCTGTGTATCCCAGGTGTGGGATCTGAGTGATGTCCCATGTCCCCTGTCATTGCCGGGTATGGAGTTCTCAGTGAAGTGAGTAGTTCTAAGTGCTTCCCCTGTTTCTCCCTGGCCTCCTCTGCTGGATCCTAGTGTTCCCATGAGAACATGTCTGAGTCTCTGTGGTCTGTCTGTCTGTCTGCCACTCAGAGGAATCACACAGACTGTCTGAGTTTGTTAGGAACTCTACAGAAGAGAGGAGGGAACAAAGGGGAACATAGGGATGATCAAGGACAGGAGACACACACATATGACACACACACACAGACTCACATTATTACATGTCTGAGAGAAGGAATGAAGACAACAGCTCCCCTACTGGATATTATTATATTATACAGTCAGGACCACTGGTCAAGGATTCTAACATCTCTCCCTCCCTCTCTCTCTCTCTCTCTCTCTCTCTCTCTCTCTCTCTCTCTCTCTCTCTCTCTCTCTCCCTCTCCCTCTCCCTCTCCTCTCCCTCTCCCTCTCTCTCTCTCTCTCTCTCTCTCTCTCTCTCTCCCTCTCTCTCTCTATAACTCTCTCCCTCTCCCTCCCTCTCTCTCTCTCTCTCTCTCTCCCTCTCCCTCCCTCCCTATCTCTCTCTCTCTCTCTCCCTCTCCCTCCCTCCCTCCCTCTCTCTCTCTCTCTCTCCCTCTCCCTCTCCCTCTCCCTCCCTCTCTTTCCCTCCCTCTCTCTCTCCCTCTCTCTCTCTCTCTCTCTCTCTCTCTCTCTCTCTCTCTCTCTCCCTCCCTCTCTCTCTCTCTCTCTCTCTCTCTCTCTCTCTCTCTCTCTCAAATCAATTCAAAGGGCTTCATTAGCAATGGAAACATATGTTGACATTGCCAAAGCAAGTGATGTTAGGAATTTCAGCTCAGTTTCCACCTCATGTTGTGGGCAGTGTGCACCATAGCCTGTCTTCTCTTGGGAGCCAGGTCTGCCTATGGCTGCCTCTCAATAGCAAGGCAATGCTCAATGAGTTTGTACGTAGTCAAAGCTTCCCTTCATTTCGGGTCAGTCTAATTTAGGGGTCAGTCATAATAGTCAGGTATAAAACAATATAAATGGAAAATATACATGTTAGCACTAACACACAGAAACAACAGATTTATCACGCATCTAGTCACAGACAGTGTAGTATAACACACAGTCCCAATCATACTGACACCAGCCTGCCATCTACCCCTGGCTGGAAGCACTTCACCTCCTCAGCAGAAAAAAGCAGGGAACCTCTTTTGTAATTCAGCATGCGACAACAGATGGACACGCCAGACATGGGGCTGTAGCTGTCACACACACACACACACACACACACACACACACACACACACACACACACACACACACACACACACACACACACACACACACACACACACACACACACACACACACACACACACACACACACACACTGCATGCGTGACAGCTGAACAAGGTTACCATTGCTGGCTTCCTGCTCATTATTGCAGGGCATGCACTCAATGTTGCATCATTACTCACTCTATCCCTCAGACAGACACAAACACACACACACACACACACACACACACACACACACACACACACACACACACACACACACGCACACTCACGCACACGCGCACACGCATACACACACAGAGACACGCACATACACACACACACACGCACATGCGCACACGCACACACGCACACGCACACACACACGCGCACACGCAGATGCACACGCAGATGCACATGCACACGCACACATGCCAACACACCAACTCAATAACACAGAGTTTAATATGTAAGGAAATATTAAATCTGGCAGAGGGGAGAGATGACGGAGAATGAGTCATGACACCAGGTAAAAATAGAAACATGTAATCTTAGTGTCTAGAAATACCGCCAATCAAACCGATCAAAGGACTCTCTAAGGTGTAGACTTGATGGGGTTGGGGGATGTCTGTGTGTGGGTGTGGTCTATCTTTACTATCCGTTCCAAAAGTCTTCTAAATGATATTAAAACAAGGGGGGGGGGGGTCATTTCAACAGTCCCCAAAATGAAGAATGCCATTTTATTCTTAGTGGTTAAGTTAATGATTACAATTAGAGTTAGAATTAGGGTTAGGGTTAGGGTCAGGGTCAGGGTCAGGGTTAGGTTTACGGTCAGGTTTAGGGTCAGGGTCAGGGTCAGGGTCAGGGTCAGGGTTAGGTTTAGGGTTAGGGTTAGGAGTTTGGGGTTAAGGAAAATAAATCATTTTTTTAAATGGGAATACATTTTTGGTCCCCACTTGGATAGCAAAATCAATACATGTGTGTGTATCTGTGTGCATGTGTGTGTTTACAGTTGTAATGTGAGTCAGCAATCAACGTAATGCTGTCAAATCCTAGTTGAAAAGAATAATCTCCCTACTGAAACCACCCATCCATGCACACACTGATATACACATTTCCTCTAGCACTCTTGCTACGTTACAGAGAAACTGTTGCAAGCACTCAACATTCCTGTACTTCATATACAGTATAACCAAGTACACCTCAACATTCCTGTACTTCATATACAGTATAACCAAGTACACCTCAACATTCCTGTACTTCATTTACAGTATAACCAAGTACACCTCAACATTCCTGTACTTCATATACAGTATAACCAAGTACACCTCAACATTCCTGTACTTCATTTACAGTATAACCAAGTACACCTCAACATTCCTGTACTTCATATACAGTATAACCAAGTACACCTCAACATTCCTGTACTTCATTTACAGTATAACCAAGTACACCTCAACATTCCTGTACTTAATTTACAGTATAACCAAGTACACCTCAACATTCCTGTACTTCATATACAGTATAACCAAGTACACCTCAAGATTAATGTACTTCATATACAGTAAACCTAGTACACCTCATTCCTGTACTTCATTTACAGTATAACCAAGTACACCTCAACATTGCTGTACTTCATATGCACTATAACCAAGTACACCTCAACATTCCTGTACTTCATATACAGTATAACCTTTTACACCTCAGCATTCCTGTACTTCATATACAGTAAACCTAGTACACCTCAACATTACTGTACTTCATATACACTATAAAAAGTACACCTCAACATTCCTGTACTTCATATACAGTATAATCAAGTACACCTCAACATTCCTGTACTTCATATACAGTAAACCTAGTACACCTCAACATTCCTGTAATTCACATACAGTATAACCAAGTACACATCAACATTCCTGTACTTCATATGCAGTAAACCTAGTACACCTCAACATTCCTGTACTTCATTTACAGTATAACCAAGTACACCTCAACATTCCTGTACTTCATATACAGTATAACCAAGTACACCTCAAGATTAATGTACTTCATATACAGTAAACCTAGTACACCTCAACATTCCTGTACTTCATTTACAGTATAACCAAGTACACCTCAACATTCCTGTACTTCATATACAGTGTAACCTAGTACACCTCAACATTCCTGTACTTCATATACAGTAAACCAAGTACACCTCAACATTAAATTACTTCATATACACTGTAACCAAGTACACCTCATTCCAGTACTTCATTTACAGTATAACCAAGTACACCTCAACATTGCTGTACTTCATATACAATATAACAATGTACAGCTCATTTCTGTACTTCATATACAGTTAACCTTTTACACCTCAGCATTCCTGTACTTCATATACAGTATAACCAAGTACAACTCAACATTCCTGTACTTCATTTACAGTAAACTTAGTACACCTCAACATTCCTGTACTTCATTTACAGTATAACCAAGTACACCCCAACATTCCTGTACTTCATATACAGTATAATCAAGTACACCTCAACATTCCTGTACTTCATATACAGTATAATCAAGTACACCTCAACATTATTGTACTTCATATACAGTAAACTTAGTACACCTCAACATGCCTGTACTTCATATACAGTATAACCAAGTACACCTCAACATTCCTGTACTTCATATACAGTATAACAAAGTACACCTCAACATTCCTGTACTTCATATACAGTATAATCAAGTACACCTCAACATTCCTGTACTTCATATACAGTAAACAGTACACCTCAACAGTCCTGTACTTCATATACAGTATAATCAAGTACACCTCAACATTCCTTTACTTCATTTACAGTATAATCAAGTACACCTCAACATTCCTGTACTTCATATACAGTATAATCAAGTACACCTCAACATTACTGTACTTCATATACAGTAAACAGTACACCTCAACATTCCTGTACTTCATATACAGTATAATCAAGTACACCTCAACATTCCTGTACTTCATATACAGTAAACAGTACACCTCAACATTCCTGTACTTCATATACAGTATAATCAAGTAAACCTCAACATTCCTATACTTCATTTACAGTATAACCAGCTGTACATTACAGTTCCCTCTCACCATTCATTAACATCACCGTACATCTACCACATTCTCCAGTCTCTTTACCTAAAACACTGCCTACTTCACTCATAGCTATATGTGTGTGTGTGTGTGTGTGTGTGTGTGTGTGTGTGTGTGTGTGTGTGTGTGTGTGTGTGTGTGTGTGTGTGTGTGTGTGTGTGTGTGTGTGTGTGTGTGTGTGTGTGTGTGTGTGTGTGTGTGTGTGTGTGTGTGTGTGTGTGTGTGTGTTTGTGTTTGTGTTCAGGTGCATATACTGTGTTTTTTAAAACACCAGCTCATCATGGCTGTTAACAGGAATTTACATAGCTACTTATATATTAAGATGGCAGGTAGCCTAGTGGTTAGAGCGTTGTGCCAGTAACCAGCAGGTAGCCTAGTGGTTAGAGCGTTGAGCCAGTAACCAGCAGGTAGCCTAGTGGTTAGAGCGTTGGGCCAGTAACCAGCAGGTAGCCTCGTGGTTAGATCGTTGGACAAGTAACCAGCAGGTAGCCTAGTGGTTAGAGCGTTGGACTAGTAACCAGCAGGTAGCCTAGTGGTTAGAGCGTTGGGCCAGTAACCAGCAGGTAGCCGAGTGGTTAGAGCGTTGGGCCAGTAACCAGCAGGTAGCCTAGTGGTTAGAGCGTTGGGCCAGTAACTAGCAGGTAGCCTAGGCGTTAGAGTGTTGGACTAGTAACCAGCAGGTAGCCTAGTGGTTAGAGCGTTGGGCCAATAACCAGCAGGTAGCCTAGTGGTTAGAGCGTTGGGCCAATAACCAGCAGGTAGCCTAGTGGTTAGAGCGTTGGGCCAGTAACCAGCAGGTAGCCTCGTGGTTAGAGCGTTGGACAAGTAACCAGCAGGTAGCCTAGTGGTTAGAGCGTTGGGCCAGTAACCAGCAGGTAGCCTACTGGTTAGAGCGTTGGGCCAGTAACTGAGCGTTTGCTGTTCATCAGCTCAGCCTTGTCTTGGTCTATTGGTAACAGTACATGTTGTGGAGATGAGAGTCAGCCTCATTTTGGTCTACGGGTAACAGTACATGTTGTGGAGATGACAGTCAGCCTTGGTTTGGTCTAGGGATAACAGTACATATTGTGGGAATGACAGTCAGCCTTGGTTTGGTCTAGGGGTAACAGTACATATTGTGGAGATGACAGTCAGCCTTGGTTTGGTCTAGGGGTAACAGTACATGTTGTGGAGATGACAGTCAGCCTCATTTTGGTCTAGGGGTAACAGTATATATTGTGGAGATGACAGTCAGCCTTGGTTTGGTCTAGGGGTAACAGTACATATTGTAGAGATGACAGTCAGCCTTGGTTTGGTCTAGGGGTAACAGTACATATTGTGGAGATGACAGTCAGCCTTGGTTTGGTCTAGGGGTAACAGTACATATTGTAGAGATGACAGTCAGCCTTGGTTTGGTCTAGGGGTAACAGTACATGTTGTGGAGATGACAGTTACGTGAGACTTTTGTTTGTTACCTTTTCTATTATTCATTCTCACTTCTGCTCTGAAAAGGATCTGCGAGCCTCCGGAAGCAGAACACAGAGACTGTTTCTGTACGTGCGTCCGTGAGCGAGTGGGTGCGTTTATTAGTGTGTGTGTGTGTGTATGTTATCCTCATCTCTCCAACTCTCCTTCTTTTCATCGGTATTCCGGGTGTTGCCATGGTGTTTGGTTCAGTGCTCTGGGTGTTGCCATGGTGTTTGGTTCAGTGCTCTGGGTGTTGCCATGGTGTTTGGTTCAGTGCTCTGGGTGTTGCCATGGTGTTTGGTTCAGTGCTCTGGGTGTTGCCATGGTGTTTGGTTCAGTGCTCTGGGTGTTGCCATGGTGTTTGGTTCAGTGCTCTGGGTGTTGCCATGGTGTTTGGTTCAGTGCTCCGGGTGTTGCCATGGTGTTTGGTTCAGTGCTCTGGGTGTTGCCATGGTGTTTGGTTCAGTGCTCCGGGTGTTGCCATGTTGTTTGGCCCACTGCTCTGGGTGTTGCCATGGTGTTTGGCCCACTGCTCTGGGTGTTGCCATGGTGTTTGGCCCATTGCTCTGGGTGTTGCCATGGTATTTGGCCCACTGCTCTGGGTGTTGCCATGGTGTTTGGCCCATTGCTCTGGGTGTTGCCATGGTGTTTGGCCCACTGCTCTGGGTGTTGCCATGTTGTTTGGCCCACTGCTCTGGGTGTTGCCATGGTGTTTGGCCCACTGCTCTGGGTGTTGCCATGGTGTTTGGCCCACTGCTCTGGGTGTTGCCATGGTGTTTGGCCCACTGCTCTGGGTGTTGCCATGTTGTTTGGCCCACTGCTCTGGGTGTTGCCATGTTGTTTGGCCCACTGCTCTGGGTGTTGCCATGTTGTTTGGCCCACTGCTCCGGGTGTTGCCATGGTGTTTGGCCCACTGCTCTGGGTGTTGCCATGGTGTTTGGCCCACTGCTCTGGGTGTTGCCATGTTGTTTGGCCCACTGCTCTGGGTGTTGCCATGTTGTTTGGCCCACTGCTCTGGGTGTTGCCATGGTGTTTGGCCCACTGCTCTGGGTGTTGCCATGGTGTTTGGCCCACTGCTCTGGGTGTTGCCATGTTGTTTGGCCCACTGCTCCGGGTGTTGCCATGGTGTTTGGCCCACTGCTCTGGGTGTTGCCATGGTGTTTGGCCCACTGCTCCGGGTGTTGCCATGGTGTTTGGTTCAGTGCTCTGGGTGTTGCCATGGTGTTTGGCCCAATAATCTGGGTGTTGCCATGGTGTTTGGTTCAGTGCTCCGGGTGTTGCCATGGTGTTTGGTTCAGTGCTCTGGGTGTTGCCATGGTGTTTGGCCCAATAATCTGGGTGTTGCCATGGTGTTTGCTTCAGTGCTCTGGGTGTTGCCATGGTGTTTGGCCCAATAATCTGGGTGTTGCCATGGTGTTTGGTTCAGTGCTCCGGGTGTTGCCATGGTGTTTGGTTCAGTGCTCCGGGTGTTGCCATGGTGTTTGGCCCAATAATCTGGGTGTTGCCATGGTGTTTGGACCAGTGTTCTCAAGTCTGAGTGTATCGTTTGTCTGAATACTGATGATAATTACATCAATTAGAACAGCTCCACTGTCTCCCTCTGACCTAAGAACACAACTAAAGACACGAACTTCCTCTATTTCTCCATGATACCATGTTTGCTTCAAGCCCAAAAACAACACCTAAAGTAACAACACTCTCACATCACATCTATAACCCCCAGGGAGTCGTCCCTCCATCTGTCTGAGTCAGAAACACACATCACATCTATAACCCCCAGGGAGTCCTCCCTCTGTCTGAGTCAGAAACACACATCACATCTATAACCCCCAGGGAGTCGTCCCTCCCTCTGTCTGAGTCAGAAACACACATCACATCTATAACCCCCAGGGAGTCCTCCCTCTGTCTGAGTCAGAAACACACATCACATCTATAACCCCCAGGGAGTCGTCCCTCCCTCTGTCTGAGTCAGAAACACACATCACATCTATAACCCCCAGGGAGTCCTCCCTCAGTCTGAGTCAGAAACACACATCACATCTATAACCCCCAGGGAGTCGTCCCTCCCTCTGTCTGAGTCAGCAACACACATCACATCTATAACCCCCAGGGAGTCGTCCCTCCCTCTGTCTGAGTCAGAAACACACATCACATCTATAACCCCCAGGGAGTCCTCCCTCCCTCTGTCTGAGTCAGAAACACACATCACATCAATAACCCCCAGGGAGTCCTCCCTCCCGCTGTCTGAGTCAGAAACACACAACACTCTCACATCACATCTATAACCCCCAGGGAGTCGTCCCTCCCTCTGTCTGAGTCAGAAACACACAACACTCTCACATCACATCTATAACCCCCAGGGAGTCGTCCCTCCCTCTGTCTGAGTCAGAAACACACAACACTCTCACATCACATCTATAACCCCCAGGGAGTCCTCCCTCCCTCTGTCTGAGTCAGAAACACACAACACTCTCACATCACATCTATAACCCCCAGGGAGTCCTCCCTCCCGCTGTCTGAGTCAGAAACACACAACACTCTCACATCACATCTATAACCCCCAGGGAGTCCTCCCTCTCTCTGAGTCAGAAACACACATCACATCTATAACCCCAGGGAATCCTCCCTCAGTCTGAGTCAGAAACACACAACACATCTATAACCCCCAGGGAATCCTCCCTCAGTCTGAGTCAGAAACACACATCACATCTATAACCCCCAGGGAGTCCTCCCTCAGTCTGAGTCAGAAACACACATCACATCTATAACCCCAAGGGAGTCGTCCCTCCCTCTGTCTGAGTCAGCAACACACATCACATCTATAACCCCCAGGGAGTCGTCCCTCCCTCTGTCTGAGTCAGAAACACACATCACATCTATAACCCCCAGGGAGTCGTCCCTCTCTCTGTCTGAGTCAGAAACACACATCACATCTATAACCCCCAGGGAGTCGTCCCTGCCTCTGTCTGAGTCAGAAACACACATCACATCTATAACCCCCAGGGAGTCCTCCCTCCCGCTGTCTGAGTCAGAAACACACAACACTCTCACATCACATCTATAACCCCCAGGGAGTCGTCCCTCCCTCTGTCTGAGTCAGAAACACACAACACTCTCACATCACATCTATAACCCCCAGGGAGTCCTCCCTCCCTCTGTCTGAGTCAGAAACACACAACACTCTCACATCACATCTATAACCCCCAGGGAGTCCTCCCTCTCTCTGAGTCAGAAACACACATCACATCTATAACCCCAGGGAATCCTCCCTCTGTCTGAGTCAGAAACACACATCACATCTATAACCCCCAGGGAGTCCTCCCTCAGTCTGAGTCAGAAACACACAACACTCTCACATCACATCTATAACCCCCAGGGAATCGTCCCTCTGTCTGAGTCAGAAACAAACATCACATCTATAACCCCCAGGGAGTCCTCCCTCTGTCTGAGTCAGAAACACACAACACTCTCACATCACATCTATAACCCCCAGGGAATTGTCCCTCTGTCTGAGTCAGAAACAAACATCACATCTATAACCCCCAGGGAGTCCTCCCTCCCGCTGTCTGAGTCAGAAACAAACATCACATCTATAACCCCCAGGGAGTCCTCCCTCCCGCTGTCTGAGTCAGAAACAAACATCACATCTATAACCCCCAGGGAATCGTCCCTCTGTCTGAGTCAGAAACAAACATCACATCTATAACCCCCAGGGAATCGTCCCTCTGTCTGAGTCAGAAACAAACATCACATCTATAACCCCCAGGGAGTCCTCCCTCTGTCTGAGTCAGAAACAAACATCACATCTATAACCCCCAGGGAGTCCTCCCTCCCGCTGTCTGAGTCAGAAACACACATCACATCTATAACCCCCAGGGAGTCCTCCCTCCCGCTGTCTGAGTCAGAAACAAACATCACATCTATAACCCCCAGGGAGTCCTCCCTCCCGCTGTCTGAGTCAGAAACAAACATCACATCTATAACCCCCAGGGAATCGTCCCTCTGTCTGAGTCAGAAACAAACATCACATCTATAACCCCCAGGGAATCGTCCCTCTGTCTGAGTCAGAAACAAACATCACATCTATAACCCCCAGGGAGTCCTCCCTCTGTCTGAGTCAGAAACAAACATCACATCTATAACCCCCAGGGAGTCCTCCCTCCCGCTGTCTGAGTCAGAAACAAACATCACATCTATAACCCCCAGGGAGTCCTCCCTCCCGCTGTCTGAGTCAGAAACAAACATCACATCTATAACCCCCAGGGAGTCGTCCCTCCCTCTGTCTGAGTCAGAAACAAACATCACATCTATAACCCCCAGGGAGTCGTCCCTCCCTCTGTCTGAGTCAGAAACACACATCACATCTATAACCCCCAGGGAGTCCTCCCTCTGTCTGAGTCAGAAACACACATCACATCTATAACCCCCAGGGAGTCCTCCCTCTGTCTGAGTCAGAAACAAACATCACATCTATAACCCCCAGGGAGTCGTCCCTCCCTCTGTCTGAGTCAGAAACACACATCACATCTATAACCCCCAGGGAGTCGTCCCTCCCTCTGTCTGAGTCAGAAACAAACATCACATCTATAACCCCCAGGGAGTCCTCCCTCTGTCTGAGTCAGAAACACACATCACATCTATAACCCCCAGGGAGTCGTCCCTCCCTCTGTCTGAGTCAGAAACAAACATCACATCTATAACCCCCAGGGAGTCGTCCCTCCCTCTGTCTGAGTCAGAAACACACATCACATCTATAACCCCCAGGGAGTCCTCCCTCAGTCTGAGTCAGAAACACACATCACATCTATAACCCCCAGGGAGTCGTCCCTCCCTCTGTCTGAGTCAGAAACACACAACACTCTCACATCACATCTATAACCCCCAGGGAGTCCTCCCTCCCGCTGTCTGAGTCAGAAACACACATCACATCTATAACCCCCAGGGAGTCGTCCCTCCCTCTGTCTGAGTCAGAAACACACATCACATCTATAACCCCCAGGGAGTCCTCCCTCCCGCTGTCTGAGTCAGAAACACACATCACATCTATAACCCCCAGGGAGTCCTCCCTCAGTCTGAGTCAGAAACACACATCACATCTATAACCCCCAGGAGTCCTCCCTCAGTCTGAGTCAGAAACACACATCACATCTATAACCCCCAGGAGTCCTCCCTCAGTCTGAGTCAGAAACACACATCACATCTATAACCCCCAGGAGTCCTCCCTCAGTCTGAGTCAGAAACACACATCACATCTATAACCCCCAGGAGTCCTCCCTCAGTCTGAGTCAGAAACACACATCACATCTATAACCCCCAGGGAGTCCTCCCTCAGTCTGAGTCAGAAACACACATCACATCTATAACCCCCAGGGAGTCCTCCCTCAGTCTGAGTCAGAAACACACGTCACATCTATAACCCCCAGGGAGTCCTCCCTCTGTCTGAGTCAGAAACAAACATCACATCTATAACCCCCAGGGAGTCCTCCCTCCCGCTGTCTGAGTCAGAAACACACATCACATCTATAACCCCCAGGGAGTCCTCCCTCCCGCTGTCTGAGTCAGAAACAAACATCACATCTATAACCCCCAGGGAGTCCTCCCTCCCGCTGTCTGAGTCAGAAACAAACATCACATCTATAACCCCCAGGGAATCGTCCCTCTGTCTGAGTCAGAAACAAACATCACATCTATAACCCCCAGGGAATCGTCCCTCTGTCTGAGTCAGAAACAAACATCACATCTATAACCCCCAGGGAGTCCTCCCTCTGTCTGAGTCAGAAACAAACATCACATCTATAACCCCCAGGGAGTCCTCCCTCCCGCTGTCTGAGTCAGAAACAAACATCACATCTATAACCCCCAGGAGTCCTCCCTCCCGCTGTCTGAGTCAGAAACAAACATCACATCTATAACCCCAGGAGTCGTCCCTCCCTCTGTCTGAGTCAGAAACAAACATCACATCTATAACCCCCAGGGAGTCGTCCCTCCCTCTGTCTGAGTCAGAAACACACATCACATCTATAACCCCCAGGGAGTCCTCCCTCTGTCTGAGTCAGAAACACACATCACATCTATAACCCCCAGGGAGTCCTCCCTCTGTCTGAGTCAGAAACAAACATCACATCTATAACCCCCAGGGAGTCGTCCCTCCCTCTGTCTGAGTCAGAAACACACATCACATCTATAACCCCCAGGGAGTCGTCCCTCCCTCTGTCTGAGTCAGAAACAAACATCACATCTATAACCCCCAGGGAGTCCTCCCTCTGTCTGAGTCAGAAACACACATCACATCTATAACCCCCAGGGAGTCGTCCCTCCCTCTGTCTGAGTCAGAAACAAACATCACATCTATAACCCCCAGGGAGTCGTCCCTCCCTCTGTCTGAGTCAGAAACACACATCACATCTATAACCCCCAGGGAGTCCTCCCTCAGTCTGAGTCAGAAACACACATCACATCTATAACCCCAAGGGAGTCGTCCCTCCCTCTGTCTGAGTCAGAAACACACAACACTCTCACATCACATCTATAACCCCCAGGGAGTCCTCCCTCCCGCTGTCTGAGTCAGAAACACACATCACATCTATAACCCCCAGGGAGTCGTCCCTCCCTCTGTCTGAGTCAGAAACACACATCACATCTATAACCCCCAGGGAGTCCTCCCTCCCGCTGTCTGAGTCAGAAACACACATCACATCTATAACCCCCAGGGAGTCCTCCCTCAGTCTGAGTCAGAAACACACATCACATCTATAACCCCCAGGGAGTCCTCCCTCAGTCTGAGTCAGAAACACACATCACATCTATAACCCCCAGGGAGTCCTCCCTCAGTCTGAGTCAGAAACACACATCACATCTATAACCCCCAGGGAGTCCTCCCTCAGTCTGAGTCAGAAACACACATCACATCTATAACCCCCAGGGAGTCCTCCCTCAGTCTGAGTCAGAAACACACATCACATCTATAACCCCCAGGGAGTCCTCCCTCAGTCTGAGTCAGAAACACACATCACATCTATAACCCCCAGGGAGTCCTCCCTCAGTCTGAGTCAGAAACACACATCACATCTATAACCCCCAGGGAGTCCTCCCTCAGTCTGAGTCAGAAACACACATCACATCTATAACCCCCAGGGAGTCCTCCCGCTGTCTGAGTCAGAAACACACATCACATCTATAACCCCCAGGGAGTCGTCCCTCCCTCTGTCTGAGTCAGAAACAAACATCACATCTATAACCCCCAGGGAGTCCTCCCTCCCTCAGTCTGAGTCAGAAACACACATCACATCTATAACCCCCAGGGAGTCCTCCCTCCCTCAGTCTGAGTCAGAAACACACATCACATCTATAACCCCCAGGGAGTCCTCCCTCCCTCAGTCTGAGTCAGAAACACACATCACATCTATAACCCCCAGGGAGTCCTCCCTCCCTCAGTCTGAGTCAGAAACACACATCACATCTATAACCCCCAGGGAGTCCTCCCTCTGTCTGAGTCAGAAACACACATCACATCTATAACCCCCAGGGAGTCCTCCCTCAGTCTGAGTCAGAAACACACATCACATCTATAACCCCCAGGGAGTCCTCCCTCCCTCAGTCTGAGTCAGAAACACACATCACATCTATAACCCCCAGGGAGTCCTCCCTCCCTCAGTCTGAGTCAGAAACACACATCACATCTATTACCCCCAGGGAGTCCTCCCTCTGTCTGAGTCAGAAACACACATCACATCTATAACCCCCAGGGAGTCCTCCCTCCCTCAGTCTGAGTCAGAAACACACATCACATCTATAACCCCCAGGGAGTCCTCCCTCTGTCTGAGTCAGAAACACACATCACATCTATAACCCCCAGGGAGTCGTCCCTCCCTCTGTCTGAGTCAGAAACACACATCACATCTATAACCCCCAGGGAGTCCTCCCTCTGTCTGAGTCAGAAACACACATCACATCTATAACCCCCAGGGAGTCCTCCCTCTGTCTGAGTCAGAAACACACATCACATCTATAACCCCCAGGGAGTCGTCCCTCAGTCTGAGTCAGAAACACACATCACATCTATAACCCCCAGGGAGTCCTCCCTCCCTCTGTCTGAGTCAGAAACACACATCACATCTATAACCCCCAGGGAGTCGTCCCTCAGTCTGAGTCAGAAACACACATCACATCTATAACCCCCAGGGAGTCCTCCCTCCCTCAGTCTGAGTCAGAAACACACATCACATCTATAACCCCCAGGGAGTCGTCCCTCAGTCTGAGTCAGAAACACACATCACATCTATAACCCCCAGGGAGTCCTCCCTCCCTCAGTCTGAGTCAGAAACACACATCACATCTATAACCCCCAGGGAGTCCTCCCTCTGTCTGAGTCAGAAACACACATCACATCTATAACCCCCAGGGAGTCCTCCCTCCCTCTGTCTGAGTCAGAAACACACATCACATCTATAACCCCCAGGGAGTCCTCCCTCAGTCTGAGTCAGAAACACACATCACATCTATAACCCCCAGGGAGTCGTCCCTCTGTCTGAGTCAGAAACACATCACATCTATAACTATAACCCCCTCTGGGAGTCTATAACCCCAGGAGTCCTCTGTCTGAGTCAGAAACACACATCACATCTATAACCCCCAGGGAGTCCTCCCTCAGTCTGAGTCTCACATCTATAACCCCCAGGGAGTCCTCCTCCCTCTGTCAGACACACATCACATCTATAACCCCAGGGAGTCCTCCCTCTGTCTGAGTCAGAAACACACATCACATCTATAACCCCCAGGGAGTCCATCCCCCCAGGGAGTCCTCCCTCTGTCTGAGTCAGAAACACACATCACATCTATAACCCCCAGGGAGTCCTCCCCCTCAGTCTGAGTCAGAAACACACATCACATCTATAACCCCCAGGGAGTCCTCCCTCAGTCTGAGTCAGAAACACACATCACATCTATAACCCCCAGGGAGTCCTCCCTCCCTCAGTCTGAGTCAGAAACACACATCACATCTATAACCCCCAGGAGTCCTCCCTCTGTCTGAACCCCACATCTATAACCCCAGGGAGTCCTCCCTCAGTCTGAGTCAGAAACACACATCACATCTATAACCCCCAGGGAGTCCTCCCTCTGTCTGAGTCAGAAACACACATCACATCTATAACCCCCAGGGAGTCCTCCCTCAGTCTGAGTCAGAAACACACATCACATCTATAACCCCCAGGGAGTCCTCCCTCTGTCTGAGTCAGAAACACACATCACATCTATAACCCCCAGGGTCGTCCCTCTGTCTGAGTCTGTCTGAGTCAGAAACACACATCACATCTATAACCCCCAGGGAGTCCTCCCTCAGTCTGAGTCAGAAACACACATCACATCTATAACCCCCAGGGAGTCCTCCCTCCCTCTGTCTGAGTCAGAAACACACATCACATCTATAACCCCCAGGGAGTCCTCCCTCAGTCTGAGTCAGAAACACACATCACATCTATAACCCCCAGGGAGTCCTCCCTCCCTCTGTCTGAGTCAGAAACACACATCACATCTATAACCCCCAGGGAGTCCTCCCTCAGTCTGAGTCAGAAACACACATCACATCTATAACCCCCAGGGAGTCCTCCCTCTGTCTGAGTCAGAAACACACATCACATCTATAACCCCCATCTCAGTCTGAGTCAACATCACATCTATAACCCCAGGAGTCCTCCCTCCCTCAGTCTGAGTCAGAAACACACATCACATCTATAACCCCCAGAGTCACATCTATAACCCCCAGGAGTCCTCCTCAGTCTGAAACACACATCACATCTATAACCCCCAGGAGTCCTCCTCAGTCTGAGTCAGAAACACACATCACATCTATAACCCCCAGGGAGTCCTCCCTCAGTCTGAGTCAGAAACACACATCACATCTATAACCCCCAGGGAGTCCTCCCTCAGTCTGAGTCAGAAACACACATCACATCTATAACCCCCAGGGAGTCCTCCCTCAGTCTCAGAAACACACATCACATCTATAACCCCCAGTCTGTCTGAGTCAGAAACACACATCACATCTATAACCCCCAGGGAGTCCTCCCTCCCTCTGTCTGAGTCATCACATCTATAACCCCCAGGAGTCCTCCCTCAGTCTGAGTCAGAAACACACATCACATCTATAACCCCCAGGGAGTCCTCCCTCAGTCTGAGTCAGAAACACACATCACATCTATAACCCCCAGGGAGTCCTCCCTCCCTCAGTCTGAGTCAGAAACAAATGATATGTTCTCGGAGCCTTGTAGACAGAAGAAAATGTTAACAATTACGCTAAATTTCAGTCCATTAGTTCCCTCTTTTCCTCTTTCTTTTATTTTCCTTTCTTTTTGTCCATTCTCTCTCTCTCTCTCTCTGTCTCTCTCTCTCTCTCTCTGTCTCTCTCTCTCTCTCTCTCTGTCTCTGTCTCTGTCTCTGTCTCTGTCTCTGTCTCTCTCTCTCTCTCTCTCTCTCTCTCTCTCTCTCTCTCTCTCTCTCTCTCTCTCTCTCTCTCTCTCTCTCTCTCTCTCTCTCTCTCTCTCTCTCTCTCTCTCTCTCTCTCTGTCTCTCTCCTCATCTCTGTTTTTCCCCACCATCTGGCCACGAGTACATTTCCCCCTGCTGACCGTCAGGAGATAAACACACACTTAAACAAACACACACACACACACACACACACACACACACACACACACACACACACACACACACACACACACACACACACACACACACACACACACACACACACACACACACACACACACACACACTTATAAACAATCAGACCCAAACAGGGTAATTGCCTAATGACCTTTGTGTGAATGGGGTCAGTAGCATGTGAGGCGGTAAACTCGTTAGTGGTAGCGACCCACCTGTGAGGTGAATGCTCACTTAGGCAGACACCAATCTGGACGCTTTCTTGCCCTGACCTCATCCACTTCATATCCAATCAGACGGCTTCACCAATATCTCCAAAAGTGAGTTAATGAAAGGGCATTTTAATCATAATCAACATACTGCCAAATGGCTTTTGTCTCCAAATGTCTTCATCGTGTAGTAGTAGTAGTAGTTGAAGAAGAAGTACTAGTTATAGTAGTAGCAGTATCAGTACTAATAGTAGTATTAGTAGTAGCAGTAGTAATAGTAGTAGTAGTAGTATAAGTAGTAGTAATAGTAGTAGCAGTATCAGTACTAATAGTAGTAGTAGTAGTAGTAGTAGTAGTAGTTGTAGCAGTTGTAGTAGTAGCAGTAGTAGTAGTAGTAGTTGTAGTAGTAGTATAAGTAGTAGTAATAGTAGTAGCAGTATCAGTACTAATAGTAGTATTAGTAGTGGCAGTAGTAGTAGTAGTAGTAGTAGTAGTAGTAGTAGTAGTAGTAGCAGTTGTAGTAGTAGTAGTAGTAGTAGTAGGAGTAGTAGCAGTAGTTGTAGTAGTGGTAATAGTAGTCGTAGTAGAAGTAGTAGTAGTAGTAATAGTAGTAGCAGTAGCAATACTAATAGTAGTAGTAGTATTAGTAGTAGCAGTAGTTGTAGTTGTAGTCGTAGTTGTAGTAGTATAATTAGTAGTAATAGTAGTATTAGTAGTAGCAGCAGTTGTTGTAGTAGTTCTAGTAGTTGTAGTAGTCGTAGAAGTAGTTTTAACAGTAGAATTAGTAGTAATAGTAGTATCAGTATCAGTACTAATAGTAGTATTAATAATAGTAGTAGTAGTAGTAGTAGTAATAGTTGTAGTATTAGTAGTAGTAGAATTAGTAGTAATAGTTGTAGTATTAGTAGTAGTAGAATTAGTAGTAATAGTAGTAGCAGTATCAGTACTAATAGTAGTAGTAGTAGTAGCAGTAGTTGTAGTAGTATAATTAGTAGTAATATTAGTAGTAGTAGTAGTAGCAGTAGTTGTAGTAGTAGTTGTAGTAGTTGTAGTAGTAGTAGCATTAGTTGTAGTAGAAGTTGCAGTAAATCATGTAGTGATGTAGTGAGGGACTGATGTAGTGATGTAAGATGTACTGATGTAGTGATGTAGTGATGTACTGATGTAGTGAAGTAGTGATGTACTGATGTAGTGATGTAGTGAGGTAGTGATGTAGTGATGTACTGATGTAGTGATGTAGTGATGTACTGATGTAGTGATGTAGTGGAGTAGTGATGTACTGATGTACTGATGTAGTGAAGTAGTGATGTAGTGATGTACTGATGTACTGATGTAGTGATGTAGTGATGTAGTGTTGTACTGATGTAGTGAAGTAGTGATGTACTGATGTAGTGATGTAAGATGTACTGATGTAGTGATGTAGTGATGTAGTGATGTACTGATGTAGTGAAGTAGTGATGTAGTGATGTAGTGATGTACTGATGTAGTGATGTAGTGATGTACTGATGTAGTGAAGTAGTGATGTACTGATGTAGTGATGTAAGATGTACTGATGTAGTGATGTAGTGATGTACTGATGTAGTGAAGTAGTGATGTACTGATGTAGTGAAGTAGTGATGTACTGATGTATTGAGGTAGTGATGTACTGATGTACTGATGTAGTGAAGTAGTGATGTACTGATGTAGTGATGTAGTGATGTACTGATGTAGTGATGTAGTGATGTACTGATGTAGTGAAGTAGTGATGTACTGATGTAGTGATGTAAGATGTACTGATGTAGTGATGTACTGATGTAGTGAAGTAGTGATGTACTGATGTAGTGAAGTAGTGATGTACTGATGTAGTGAGGTAGTGATGTACTGATGTACTGATGTAGTGAAGTAGTGATGTACTGATGTAGTGATGTAGTGATGTACTGATGTAGTGAGGTAGTGATGTACTGATGTAGTGAGGTAGTGATGTACTGATGTAGTGAGGTAGTGATGTACTGATGTAGTAAAGTAGTGATGTACTGATGTAGTGAAGTAGTGATGTACTGATGTAGTGATGTAGTGATGTACTGATGTAGTGAGGTAGTGATGTACTGATGTAGTGATGTACTGATGTAGTGAGGTAGTGATGTACTGATGTAACTTCCGGCGCCGACAGAGATGGCCGCCTCGCTTCGCATTCCTAGGAAACTTTTTTATTATTTCTTACATTGGTACCCCAGGTCATCTTAGGTTTCATTACATACAGTCGAGAAGAACTACTGAATATAAGAGCAGCGTCAACTCACCATCAGTATGACCAAGAATATGACTTTCCCGGAGCGGATCCTGTGTTCTGCCTTCCACCCAGGACAACGGAATGGATCCCAGCCGGCGACCCAAAACAACGACGTCGTAAAAGAGGCAAACGAAGCGGTCTTCTGGTCAGTCTCCGGAGACGGGCACATCGCGCGCCACTTCCTAGCATTCTACTCGCCAATGTCCAGTCTCTTGACAACAAGGTTGATGAAATCCAAGCAAGGGTAGCATTCCAGAGGGACATCAGGGACTGTAACGTTCTTTGCTTTACGGACACATGGCTCACTGGAGAGACGCTATCGGAGTCGGTGCAGTCAGCTGGTTTCTCCACACATCGCGCCGACAGAAACAAACATCTTTCTGGTAAGAAGAGGGGCGAGGGCGTATGCTTTATGGTTAACGAGACGTGGTGTCGTCACAACAACATACAGGAACTCAAGTTCTTCTGTTCACCTGATTTAGAATTCCTCACAATCAAATGTCGACCGCATTATCTACCAAGGGAATTCTCTTCGATTATAATCACAGCCGTATATATTCCCCCCCAAGCAGACTCATCGATGGCTCTGAACAAACTTTATTTGACTCTTTGCAAACTGGAATCCACATATCCTGAGGCTGCATTCATTGTAGCTGGGGATTTTAACAAGGCTAATCTGAAAACAAGACTCCCTGTTCACCCACGACTGCGTGGCCATGCACGCCTCCAACTCAATCATCAAGTTTGCGGACGACACAACAGTGGTAGGCTTGATTACCAACAACGACGAGACGGCCTACAGGGAGGAGATGAGGACCCTCGGAGTGTGGTGTCAGGAAAATAACCTCACACTCAACGTCAACAAAACTAAGGAGATGATTGTGGACTTCAGGAAACAGCAGAGGGAACATCCCCCTATCCACATCGATGGAACAGTAGTGGAGAGGGTAGTAAGTTTTAAGTTCCTTGGCGTACACATCACAGACAAACTGAATTGGTCCACCCACACAGACAGCATCGTGAAGAAGGCGCAGCAGCGCCTCTTCAACCTCAGGAGGCTGAAGAAATTTGGCTTGTCACCAAAAGCACTCACAAACTTCTACAGATGCACAATCGAGAGCATCCTGTCGGGCTGTATCACCGCCTGGTACGGCAACCACACTAGCCACTGCCTGTTCACCCCGCTATCGTCCAGAAGGCGAGGGCAGTACAGGTGCATCAAAGCTGGGACCGAGAGACTGAAAAACAGCTTCTATCTCAAGGCCATCAGACTGTTAAACAGCCACTACTAACATTGAGTGGCTGCTGCCAACACACTGACTCAACTCCAGCCATTTTAATAATGGGAATTGATGTAAAATACATCACTAGCCACTTTAAACAATGCTACTTCATATAATGTTTACATACCCTACATTATTTATCTCATATGTATACGTATATACTGTACGCTTTTTTTTTTACCTTTATTTAACTAGGCAAGTCAGTTAAGAACAAATTCTTTTTTTCAATGACAGCCTAGGAACAGTGGGTTAACTAACTGCCTTTTCAGGGGCAGAACGAGAGATTTGTACCTTGTCAATTCAGGGATTTGAACTTGCAACCTTTCGGTTACTAGTCCAAAGCTCTAACCACTAGGCTAACCTGCCGCCCCATATCTCTCTATATCATATACTGCATCTTTATGTAACACATGTATATACTGTACTCGATACCATCTACTGCATCTTGCCTATGCCGCTCTGTACCATCACTCATTCATATATCTTTATGTACATATTCTTTATCCCTTTACACTTATGTGTATAAGATAGTAGTTTTGGAATTGTTAGCTAGATTATTCGTTGGTTATTACTGCATTGTCGGAACTAGAAGCACAAGCATTTCGCTACACTCGCATTAACATCTGCTAACCATATGTATGTGACACATAAAATTTGATTTGATTTATTGATGTACTGATGTAGTGATGTACTGATGTACTGATGTAGTGATGCAGAATGTAGTGATGTACTGATGTAGTGATGTAATGATGTAGTGATGTACTGATGTACTGATGTAGTGATGTAGTGATGTAGTGATGTAATGATGTACTGATGTAGTGAGGTACTGATGTAGTGATGTACTGATGTACTGATGTAGTGATGTAGTGATGCACCACTAAATAGGTTTTGTTTGTTTTGTCTTTTTAAAGTCAAAAGTTTGTAGCTAAGATGTTCAGGTTGATGCGAGGACGGAGGAGTGGAGGAGATGTGTGCAACAGCATTAATTCAGCGTGAGGTCCTGATTGCTCAGTCAGACTAACACAGCATCCACCTCCTCTGTGCGGAGGAGCACCATCTGACCTGTAAAGATGGGATGAACATTTTCTGAATATTAATCAGAGATGCGCTGGCTGAGATCATGCAATACTTCAGGATGATTTTTATGTCTGTCTCTTTACATAAACTACTGGTTTGTTGCTTGTGTCTCTCTCTCTCTGTCTCTCTCTCTCTTCCCCCACCCCTTCTTTATCTGACTCTCTCTCTCTCCCCCCACCCCTTCACTCTGTCTCTCTCTCTTCCCCCCACCCCTTCTCTCTCCGTCTCTCTCTCTCTTCCCCCACCCCTTCACTCTCTCTCTCTCTCTCTCTCTCTCTCTCTCTTCCCCCCACCCCTTCACTCTGTCTCTCTCTCTTCCCCCCACCCCTTCACTCACTCTCTCTCTCTCTCTCTCTCTCTCTCTCTCTCTCTCTCTCTCTCTCTCTCTCTCTCTCTCTCTCTCTCTCTCTCTCTCTCTCTCTGTCTCTCTCTCTCTCTCTCTTCCCCCACCCATTCTCTCTCTGTCTCTCTCTCTTCCCCCACCCCTTCTTTCTCTGACTCTCTCTCTCTTCCCCCACCCCTTCACTCTCTCTCTCTCTCTCTTCCCCCCCACCCCTTCACTCTCTCTCTCTCTCTTCCCTTCCCTTCTCTCTCTCTCTCTCTCTCTCTCTCTCTCTCTCTCTCTCTCTCTCTCTCTCTCTCTCTCTCTCTCTCTCTCTCTCTCTCTCTCTCTCTCTCTCTCTCTCTCTCTCTCCCCCACCCATTCTCTCTCTGTCTCTCTCTCTTCCCCCCACCCCTTCTTTCTCTGACTCTCTCTCTCTTCCCCCACCCCTTCACTCTCTCTCTCTCTCTCTTCCCCCCACCCCTTCACTCTCTCTCTCTCTCTCTTCCCCCCACCCCTTCACTCTCTCTCTCTCTCTTCCCCCACCCCTTCACTCTCTCTCTCTCTCTCTTCCCCCCCCACCCCTTCACTCTCTCTCTCTTCCCCCACCCCTTCACTCTCTCTCTCTCTCTCTTCCCCACCCCTTCACTCTCTCTCTCTAACTCTTCCCCCACCCCTTCTCTCTCTGTCTCTCTCTCTCTTCCCCCAGCCCTTCACTCTGTCTCTCTCTCTTCCCCCACCCCTTCACTCTGTCTCTCTCTCTTCCCCCATCCCTTCTCTCTCCGTCTCTCTCTCTCTTCCCCCCACCCCTTCTCTCTTTCTCTCTCTCTTCCCCCATCCCTTCTCTCTTTCTGTCTGTCTTCCCCATCCCTTCTCTCTCCGTCTCTCTCTCTCGCTTCCCCCACCCCTTCTCTCTTTCTCTCTCTCTCTTCCCCCACCCCTTCTCTCTCCGTCTCCTCTCTCTCTCTCCCCACCACCCCTTCTCTCTCCGTCTCTCTCTCTCCCCCCCCCCCTTCTCTCTCCGTCTCTCTCTCTCTTCTCCCCACCCCTTCTCTCTTTCTCTCTCTCTCTTCCCCCCACCCCTTCTCTCTCTGTCTCTCTCTCTCTTCCCCCCCCTTCTCTCTTTCTCACTCTCTTCCCCCACCCCTTCTCTATCCGTCTCTCTCTCTCTTTCCCCCACCCGTTCTCTCTCTGTCTCTCTCTCTCTTCCCCCACCCCTTCTCTCTCTGTCTCTCTCTCTTTCCCCACCCCTTCTCTCTCTGTCTCTCTCTCTCTTCCCCCACCCTTCTCTCTTTCTCTCTCTCTTCCCCCACCCCTTCTCTCTCCGTCTCTCTCTCTCTTCCCCCACCCCTTCTCTCTCTGTCTCTGTCTCTCTCTTCCCCCACCCCTTTACTCTGTCTCTCTCTCTCTTCCCCCACCCCTTCTCTCTCCGTCTCTCTCTCTCTTCCCCACCCCTTCTCTCTCCGTCTCTCTCTCTCTTCCCCCACCCCTTCTCTCTCTGTCTCTCTCTCTCTTCCCCCACCCCTTCTCTCTCTTTCTCTCTCTCTTCCCCCACCACTTCACTCTGTCTCTCTTTCTTCCCCACCCCTTCTCTCTTTCTCGCTCTCTTCCCCCACCCCTTCTCTCTTTCTCTCTTTCTCTCTTCCCCCACCCCTTCTCTCTCTGTCTCTCTCTTCCCCACCCCTTTTCTCACTGTCTCTGTCTCTCTTCCCCCCACCCCTTCTCTCTCTGTCTCTCTCTCTCTCTCTCTCTCTCTCTCTCTCTCTCTCTCTCTCTCTCTCTCTCTCTCTCTCTCTCTCTCTCTCTCTCTCTCTCTCTCTCTCTCTCTCTCTCTCTCTCTCTCTCTCTCTCTCTCTCTCTCTCTCTCTCTCTTCCCCCACCCATTCTCTCTCTGTCTCTCTCTCTTCCCCCACCCCTTCTTTCTCTGACTCTCTCTCTCTTCCCCCCACCCCTTCACTCTCTCTCTCTCTCTCTTCCCCCCCCCCCTTCACTCTCTCTCTCTCTCTCTTCCCCCACCCCTTCACTCTCTCTCTCTCTCTTCCCCCCCACCCCTTCACTCTCTCTCTCTCTCTCTTCCCCCACCCCTTCACTCTCTCTCTCTCTTCCCCCACCCCTTCACTCTCTCTCTCTCTTCCCCCCACCCCTTCACTCTCTCTCTCTCTCTTCCCCCCACCCCTTCTCTCTCTGTCTCTCTCTCTCTTCCCCCAGCCCTTCACTCTGTCTCTCTCTCTTCCCCCACCCCTTCACTCTGTCTCTCTCTCTTCCCCATCCCTTCTCTCTCCGTCTCTCTCTCTCTTCCCCCACCCCTTCTCTCTTTCTCTCTCTCTTCCCCCATCCCTTCTCTCTTTCTGTCTGTCTTCCCCCATCCCTTCTCTCTCCGTCTCTCTCTCTCGCTTCCCCCACCCCTTCTCTCTTTCTCTCTCTCTCTTCCCCCACCCCTTCTCTCTCCGTCTCCTCTCTCTCTTTCCCACCACCCCTTCTCTCTCCGTCACTCTCTCTTTCCCCCACCCGTTCTCTCTCTGTCTCTCTCTCTCTTCCCCCCACCCCTTCTCTCTCTGTCTCTCTCTCTCTTCCCCCACCCCTTCTCTCTCTGTCTCTCTCTCTCTTTCCCACCCTTCTCTCTTTCTCTCTCTCTTCCCCCACCCCTTCTCTCTCCGTCTCTCTCTCTTCCCCCACCCCTTCTCTCTCTGTCTCTGTCTCTCTCTTCCCCACCCCTTTACTCTGTCTCTCTCTCTCTTCCCCACCCCTTCTCTCTCCGTCTCTCTCTCTCTTCCCCCCACCCCTTCTCTCTCCGTCTCTCTCTCTCTTCCCCCCACCCCTTCTCTCTCTGTCTCTCTCTCTCTCCCCCCACCCCTTCTCTCTCTTTCTCTCTCTCTTCCCCCCCCACTTCACTCTGTCTCTCTCTCTTCCCCCCCCCCTTCTCTCTTTCTCGCTCTCTTCCCCCCACCCCTTCTCTCTTTCTCTCTTTCTCTCTTCCCCCACCCCTTCTCTCTCTGTCTCTCTCTTCCCCA
>NC_068421.1:2561407-2608907 GCF_023373465.1 Oncorhynchus keta
TGCACTCACAGACATGTCTTCGAGCTCTGACTGGTTCAGCTAAGACTTTCTGCTCTTGCCTCCAGGCTGCCAAGGGCATGATGGGATCTCCCACACACTCAGAACACACATATACACTGACAATCACGTCCCTCTCCTTGCCTTAACATGTGAACCTTGGAGCCTTTGAACCTGGGAACCTGGGAACTTAGGATCCTTTAAACCTGGGAACATGAGAACCTTTGAACCTGGGAACCTGGGAACCTGGGAACCTTTGAACCTGGGAACCTGGGAACCTGGGAACCTGGGAACTTAGGATCCTTTAAACCTGGGAACCTGGGAACCTTTGAACCTGGAAACCTGGGAACTTAGGATCCTTTAAACCTGGGAACATGAGAACCTTTGAACCTGGGAACCTGGGAACCTTTGAACCTGGGAACCTGGGAACATTTGAACCTGGGAACCTGGGAACTTAGGATCCTTTAAACATGAGTGAAGGAGACTAGTTTGCACTGCTAACTAGCTAGCCATTTCACATTGGATACAAATGCACACGCTTGCACACACACACACAGACGCACACTGTATTTTCTCTGCATACAATCTTAAAGAAATTGAGGGCATATATTTTTGTAGCAGGTTTAAAACAACACGTTCTCTCAACTTCAATGCTCAGCAGGGTATTTCCCCTCCTCTACATTTCCTCTCTACTTCTATCGATCTCTACCACTCTTACCCTTTCCCGCCTCCTCCAACCTCTCTCTCTTTCTCTCTCTCTCTCTCTCTCTCTCTCTCTCTCTCTCTCTCTCTCTCTCTCTCTCTCTCTCTCTCTCTCTCTCTCTCTCTCTCTCTCTCTCTCTCTCTCTCTCTCTCTCTCTCTCTCTCAGGGGACTGAGACAGGTCTGGGTGTGGGAAAGGGAAGAAGAGAGAGAGAGAGAGGACAGGGGACTGAGACAGATCTGGGAGGGGGAGGAAGAGGAGAGAAAGAGAACAGGGGACTGAGACAGGTCTGGGAGGGGAAAATGAGGAAGAGGAGAGAGAAATAAAGTAGGATGACAGGGACACACAGCATTTTAGTAGAGGATAAGGGTTAGGGAGAAAAAGGGAGGGGGCGGAGAGGGGTGGAGAAAGGGAGAGAGCTGCCTGTCTTCTCATCATCCCTAGGGGAATTGATACAGAGAGCCTCTTACGAGACTGCAAATCCATATTCCCCTCGTCACTCTGTCTACATCTCTCTCTCTCTCTCTCTCTCTCTCTCTCTCTTGATTCAATTTAAGGGTATTTATTGGAGTTATTGGTCTATATTGGTTTCTTGGGAAACATATGTTTACATTGCCAAAGCAAGTGAAATAGATAATAAACAAATGTGAAATAACCAATAACATTTAATAAAAATTACAGTAAACATAACACTTATAAAAGTTCCGAAAGAATAAAGGCATTGCAAATGTCATATTATGTGCAAATCGAACAAAAGGGAAAATAAATAAGCATAAATATAAGTTTAATTTACAATGGTGTTTGTTCTTCACTGATCGCCCTTTTCTTGTCAAAACATGTCACAAATCTTGCTGCTGTGATGACACACTGTGCTATTTCACCCAGTAGATATGGGAGTTTATCAAAAATGGGAGGCCTGGGAGGCCCCGGGGGCACAAAGACACTCTAATGTACTTGTCCTTTTGCTCAGTTGTGCACCGCAGCCTCCCATTCCACTTTATATTCTGGTTAGCGCCAGTTTGCGCTGTTCTGTGATGGGAGTAGAACACAGTGTTTTATGAGATCTTCAGTTTCTTGGTAATTTCCCCCACTGAATAGCCTTAATTTCTCAGAACAAGAATAGGCTGACAAGTTTCAGAAGAAAGTTCTTTGTTTCTGGCTATTTTGAGCCTGTAATCGCACAAATGCTGATGCTCCAGGTACTCAACTAGTCTAAAGAAGGCCAGTTTTATTGATTTTTAAATCAGTACAACAGTTTTCAGCTGTGCTAACATAATTGCAAAAGGGTTTTCTAATGATCAATTAGCCTTTTTAAATTATCAACTTGGATTAGCATTGGAACACAGGAGTGATGGTTGCTGATAATGGTCCTCTGTATGTCTATGTAGATATTCCATTAAAAATCAACCGTTTCCAGCTACAATAGTCATTTACAACATTAACAATGTTTACACAGTATTTCTGATCAATTTGATATTATATTAATGGACAAAAAAAAATATTATTTTCTTTAAAAAAAAGGACATTTCTAAGCGACCACTTTTGAATGGTAGTGTCTTTATATAAATACAAATACATATATTATTCTCTTTTCCTAATGTTTCCCCCCACTATGCACAGATGACAATTCAATGTACATTCCACGTTGGTTCAACGTAATCTCATTGAATCGACGTGTAAACAACGTTGATTCAACCAGTGTGTGCCCAGAGGGCCTCATCAACTGAGCCTGATGCAAATGTCTTACACACACACACACACACACACACACACACACACACACACACACACACACACACACACACACACACACACACACACACACACACACACACACACACACACACACACACACACACAAATAAACATACACACAC
Source organism: Oncorhynchus keta (assembly GCF_023373465.1). Classification (NCBI taxonomy): domain Eukaryota; kingdom Metazoa; phylum Chordata; class Actinopteri; order Salmoniformes; family Salmonidae; genus Oncorhynchus; species Oncorhynchus keta. Next base: position 2,563,984 of record NC_068421.1, read on the forward strand.
AAACACTTTGAACATATATACTCTATATACTCTATATATACTCTATCCCTCTATCCCTCTATCCCTCTGTTACACTATCAATCACTATTCTCCATTCAGTACTGTTTCATTCCCATTATCTCTCCAACTGACTCATCCTATTTCACTTCCCTCTGTTCTTTCTTCACCGCATCTCTTTCAGCTTCTCTATCACACTGTACTGGCATTCAGCTTCAATATCACACTATACTGGCATTCAGCTTCTCTATCACACTGTACTGGCATTCAGCTTCTCTATCACACTGTACTGGCATTCAGCTTCTCTATCACACACTGTACTGGCATTCAGCTTCTCTATCACACTATACTGGCATTCAGCTTCTCTATCACACTGTACTGGCATTCAGCTTCTCTATCACACTGTACTGGCATTCAGCTTCTCTATCACACTATACTGGCATTCAGCTTCTCTATCACACTATACTGGCATTCAGCTTCTCTATCACACTGTACTGGCATTCAGCTTCTCTATCACACTGTACTGGCATTCAGCTTCTCTATCACACTGTACTGGCATTCAGCTTCTCTATCACACTATACTGGCATTCATCTTCTCTATCACACTGTACTGGCATTCAGCTTCTCTATCACACTATACTGGCATTCAGCTTCTCTATCACACTATACTGGCATTCAGCTTCTCTATCACACTATACTGGCATTCAGCTTCTCTATCACACTATACTGGCATTCATCTTCTCTATCACACTATACTGGCATTCAGCTTCTCTACCACACTGTACTGGCATTCAGCTTCTCTATCACACTATACTGGCATTCAGCTTCTCTATCACACTATACTGGCATTCACCTTCTCTATCACACTATACTGGCATTCAGCTTCTCTATCACACTATACTGGCATTCATCTTCTCTATCACACTATACTGGCATTCATCTTCTCTATCACACTATACTGGCATTCATCTTCTCTATCACACTGTACTGGCATTCAGCTTCTCTATCACACTGTACTGGCATTCAGCTTATCTACCACACTGTACTGGCATTCAGCTTCTCTATCACACTATACTGGCATTCAGCTTCTCTATCACACTATACTGACATTCAGCTTCTCTATCACACTGTACTGGCATTCAGCTTCTCTATCACACTGTACTGGCATTCAGCTTCTCTATCACACTGTACTGGCATTCAGCTTCTCTATCACACAATACTGCCATTCAATTTCTTTATCACACTATACTGCCTTTATCTGTCAATTGCTCTCCCTGTTCTGTTCTCTCTATCAGTCTCTCTTTCCCTATTAATTCTCCACTCTTCCTGTCAACGTCTCAATGACCTTTTAGTCCCTCTCTCTCTCTACAACTGTGCTCTCTCTCCATCCTTCACTTGTTCTTTAGTCTCTCTCTCTCTACCACTGTGGTCTCTCTCCATCCTTCACTTGTTCTTTAGTCTCTCTCTCTCTCTACCACTGTGGTCTCTCTCCATCCTTCACTTGTTCATTAGTCCCTCTCTCTCTACCACTGTGGTCTCTCTCCATCCTTCACTTGTTCTTTAGTCCCTCTCTCTCTCTACCACTGTGCTCTCTCTCCATCCTTCACTTGTTCATTAGTCCCTCTCTCTCTCTACCACTGTGCTCTCTCTCCATCCTTCACTTGTTCATTAGTCCCTCTCTCTCTACCACTGTGCTCTCTCTCCATCCTTCACTTGTTCTTTAGTCCCTCTCTCTCTACCACTGTGCTCTCTCTCCATCCTTCACTTGTTCTTTAGTCCCTCTCTCTCTACAACTGTGGTCTCTCTCCATCCTTCACTTGTTCATTAGTCTCTCTCTCTCTACCACTGTGCTCTCTCTCCATCCTTCACTTGTTCATTAGTCTCTCTCTCTACCACTGTGCTCTCTCTCCATCCTTCACTTGTTCATTAGTCCCTCTCTCTCTACAACTGTGGTCTCTCTCCATCCTTCACTTGTTCATTAGTCTCTCTCTCTCTACCACTGTGCTCTCTCTCCATCCTTCACTTGTTCATTAGTCTCTCTCTCTCTACCACTGTGCTCTCTCTCCATCCTTCACTTGTTCATTAGTCTCTCTCTCTCTACCACTGTGCTCTCTCTCCATCCTTCACTTGTTCATTAGTCCCTCTCTCTCTACAACTGTGGTCTCTCTCCATCCTTCACTTGTTCATTAGTCTCTCTCTCTACCACTGTGCTCTCTCTCCATCCTTCACTTGTTCATTAGTCTCTCTCTCTACCACTGTGCTCTCTCTCCATCCTTCACTTGTTCATTAGTCCCTCTCTCTCTACAACTGTGGTCTCTCTCCATCCTTCACTTGTTCATTAGTCTCTCTCTCTCTACCACTGTGCTCTCTCTCCATCCTTCACTTGTTCTTTAGTCCCTCTCTCTCTCTACCACTGTGGTCTCTCTCCATCCTTCACTTGTTCTTTAGTCTCTCTCTCTACCACTGTGCTCTCTCTCCATCCTTCACTTGTTCATTAGTCTCTCTCTCTCTACCACTGTGGTCTCTCTCCATCCTTCACTTGTTCTTTAGTCCCTCTCTCTCTACCACTGTGCTCTCTCTCCATCCTTCACTTGTTCATTAGTCCCTCTCTCTCTACCACTGTGCTCTCTCTCCATCCTTCACTTGTTCATTAGTCCCTCTCTCTACCACTGTGGTCTCTCTCCATCCTTCACTTGTTCTTTAGTCCTCTCTCTCTCTACCACTGTGGTCTCTCTCCATCCTTCACTTGTTCATTAGTCCCTCTCTCTCTACCACTGTGGTCTCTCTCCATCCTTCACTTGTTCATTAGTCCCTCTCTCTACCACTGTGGTCTCTCTCCATCCTTCACTTGTTCATTAGTCCCTCTCTCTACCACTGTGGTCTCTCTCCATCCTTCACTTGTTCATTAGTCCCTCTCTCTCTACCACTGTGCTCTCTCTCCATCCTTCACTTGTTCTTTAGTCCCTCTCTCTCTACCACTGTGCTCTCTCTCCATCCTTCACTTGTTCATTAGTCCCTCTCTCTCTACCACTGTGCTCTCTCTCCATCCTTCACTTGTTCATTAGTCCCTCTCTCTCTACCACTGTGGTCTCTCTCCATCCGTGTGTGTGTGTGTGTGTGTGTGTGTGTGTGTGTGTGTGTGTGTGTGTGTGTGTGTGTGTGTGTGTGTGTGTGTGTGTGTGTGTGTGTGTGTGTGTGCACGTGCTCCTTGTGGTGTGTTTGTGTGTCATTGCGGGTCAAGAATTGTCTGTAACTCGAGAGGAAACCAGACTAAATGCATATTGGAACCCAGACCACTCTTTTTCCTTATTCTGCCTCCTGTCAGCTGTCAATCATTTTGATTGACAGGGGAGACAGCAATGTTCATCCGTTAAACGTGATTCACTTCCTGTCTCGTTACGTAGCTTCAGGCGATCTGACTCATACTGTCTCTATGAGGAATATGGACCACACACACACACGCACACACACACACACAAAGAGAGAGACAAATACTTGCATACACAAGAAGATCTCACGGTTTTATCAATTTGAAATCAGATTCTGACGTTTATCCACATTTCTCCATATTCACATTTCTAAGTTCAACTCAACGTCAAAATGAAGGCTTATGTTTTTGGATAGGGTTAAAACATTATGTTTAGGCATTCGTTCCAAATGGTTTAAAGGAATGGTGTTAAAACAAAAATAAAACAACGTTTGTGTCTGCCACACAGGTTAGCATTTGTCAGTATGAATCTTGTTCTGGAGGCAGCTTTGCAGAGTGGTCAATAGTTGGCACAGCTACAAAATCAATGATTTTAAACTTAACCCTAATGCCTAACCTTAATGCAACTTTTCTGTTTTCATACATTTTTACAGACTTTGTAGCTGGCCTATCTTTTTTATTTATTTAACTAGGCAAGTCAGTTAAGAACAAATTCTTATTTTCAATGACGGCCTGTTCAGGGGCAGAACGACAGATTTGTACCTTGTCAGCTCGGGGGTTCGAACTTGCAACCTTCCGGTTACTAGTCCAACGCTCTAACCACTAGGCTACCCTGCCACCCCAAAGGAGACATGGCTCAGTTCTGCCTCCAGGGCCATGACTCATGACAATAGAAGTCAACCAGCCTCTACCACTGGGATTGAACACACATTGAACACGCAACCTTGAGATCCAGAATCATAGGATTACACCCACCCACAACCCTTGTCCCAACACCCTATAAATAACCCACGTCCAATTCATGCTAATAGCGCTCAATGTTGCCCCTAGTGGCCGGATTTGAAGCTTTTTAAAACAATGTGAGTCCTATAATGTAGCAGAGAGAGTCTACATGCTTTAGCACAGACAGAGGAAGCATTGGGTCGTTAAATCCTCTGTCACAACACACGGCTAATGACAACCATTAAAGCAGTGTGCATGCAGTTTCTAACTCTGATGTTTGGACATTGTCTATGACAACAGTCTCTGAACTAGCAGCTAAGTAGGCATGCGCTTAGCAAATACAAGAAGTACATTAAGGCGTGAAGTGTGGATTGTCTACCCACTACGAAAGGACATGCAAACACAATCGACTCCTCTGAGAAAGAATGCAGTTGAATTGCAGAGGTTAACTACACCATAGCTTAGGCTTGACAGTGAAGCAACTTATCTAGACCACAGCACTAATGGCAGTAGCACAAGATTGCTTCCTTGAGACATGTCATATATATATGAGAAACAGCAGCAGCAGCACTAGCTAGCTTCCCTATGGACTGTCAAACATATGAGAAACAGCAGTGGCACTAGCTAGCTTCCCTGTGGACTGTCAAACATATGAGAAACAGCAGTGGCACTAGCTAGCTTCCCTGTAGCTTGTGTTTGAGAAACAGCAGTAGCACTAATTATCTTCAATATGTCCTGTCATATGAGAAACAGCAGTATCACGAGCTAGCTCCTTGTGGCCTGTCATACTTATGAGAAACAGCAGTATCACTACCTAGCTCCTTGTGGCCTGTCATACTTATGAGAAACAGCAGTATCACTACCTAGCTCCCTGTGGCCTGTCATACTTATGAGAAACAGCAGTATCACTACCTAGCTCCCTGTGGCCTGTCATACTTATGAGAAACAGCAGTATCACTACCTAGCTCCCTGTGGCCTGTCATACTTATGAGAAACAGCAGTAGAATTAGCCAGCATCCCTATGCCCTGTCATATGAGAAACAGCATTAACGTTAGCTAATTTCACTGTGGCCTGTCATATGAGAAACAGCAGGAGCATTAGCTAGCTTCTCTCTGTCCTGTCATACATATGAGAAACAGCAGTAGCATTACCTAGCTTCCCTTTGGCGTGTCATATGAGAAACAGCAGTAGCATTAGCTAGCTTCCCTGTAGCCTGTCATGTGGGGAACAGCAGTAGCAATAGCTAGCTTATCTGTGGCCTGTCATATGAGAAACATCAGTAGCATTAGCTAGCTTCCCTGTGGCCTGTCATGTGGGAAACAGCAGTAGTATTAGCTAGCTTCCCTGTGGCCTGTCACGTGTGAAACAGCAGTAGCATTACCTAGCTTCCCTTTGGCGTGTCATATGAGAAACAGCAGTAGCATTACCTAGCTTCCCTTTGGCGTGTCATATGAGAAACAGCGGTAGCACTAGCTAGCTTCCCTGTGTCCTGTCATACATATGAGAAACAGCAGTAGCATTAGCTAGCTTCCCTGTGGCCTGTCATGTGAGAAACAGCAGTAGCATTAGCTAGCTTCCCTGTGGCCTGTCATGTGGGAAACAGCAGTACCATTAGCTAGCTTCCCTGTGGCCTGTCACGTGGGAAACAGCAGTACCATTAGCTAGCTTCCCTGTGGCCTGTCACGTGGGAAACAGCAGTACCATTAGCTAGCTTCCCTGTGGCCTGTCATGTGGGAAACAGCAGTAACATTAGCATTTCGGTTTCCAAATAAATTCCCCTACATTCAACAAGGTCTACATTTTGTTATTTTGATTCTGTAAGCCATTTAACAAACTGTTACTGACTAACATTTAAATTGAAGTTGATTCCATGTCAATACATAAAAGACAGAAAAATACACAACTTGAAGCAACCATATATTTTGCCATGGAGAACGTTCTGATTGGCTATTGAGGAGCCAAGCCACGAAGCACACACAACTTGTCTATTCATCAAATCCCAGCCCTTTCGCGGCAATGCCAGCAAGTGCGCCGATAATTATCAAAGTGAAAATACCAACAGTATTTCAGACACACCCTGAACCTATAACGCTACCGACTGTGCTTCGGTTTCACATTGAGCTAGGTTTGTTAAAGTAGAGCCCGATATATGAGGTTCAGTACTGTACCAGATCTCAGACTGCGTCTCTACCAAATGTTCTCCTGCTCATTCCCTCTATTCTCTCCATGATGGTGGCTCAATTGTCTCTTGCCATGGACACTATGAGTGTGTGTGTGTGTGTGTGTGTGTGTGTGTGTGTGTGTGCAATAGACCTTCTGCAGAGGTGTGTGTGTGTGTGCCTAGCCAACCCTGAGTGTACGTGCCTGTGTGCATGTGAACAAGGGAAGGTGGGAAGGAGGGAAAGAGAGATAAAGGGTGAAAGAGAAAGACATGTCACATCTTATTTTACGATGATGAGGAAGACTTATTCTTGGCTCAGGTCACAGATTCAGTGCCACTGGCAGACACCTTATACACACACACACACACACACACACACACACACACACACACACACACACACACACACACACACACACACACACACACACACACACACACACACACACACACACACACACACACACACACACACACACACACACACACACAGAGAGATGCACAGTTCCAGCAGCTGGTATGCATGCAGGGATTCTCTGGGACTCCAGGGGGACGTGACCTGAGATTAAAGTGAGAAATGATTCATATTATTATAGAGAGACAGAGAACTAGGGGAGCAGGAGAGAAACCTTGAGGTCAGAGATGGTACCAAGTGTTGTGGAGTGAAAGTACTGTATATGAACCCTTCATATGAGTCATACAGATAGAGAGAGACAGAGCGAGAGAGAGAGAGAGAGAGAGAGAGAGAGAGAGAGAGAGAGAAATCAAATCAAATCAAATTTTATTTGTCACATACACATGGTTAGCAGATGTTAATGCGAGTGTAGCGAAACGCTTGTGCTTCTAGTTCCGACAATGCAGTGATAACCAACAAGTAATCTAACTAACAATTCCAAAACTACTGTCTTATACACAGTGTAAGGGGATAAAGAATATGTACATAAGGATATATGAATGAGTGATGGTACAGGGCAGCATACAGTAGATGGTATCGAGTACAGTATATACATATGAGATGAGTATGTAGACAAAGTAAACAAAGTGGCATAGTTAAAGTGGCTAGTGATACATGTATTACATAAGGATGCAGTCGATGATATAGAGTACAGTATATACGTATGCATATGAGATGAATAATGTAGGGTAAGTAACATTATATAAGGTAGCATTGTTTAAAGTGGCTAGTGATATATTTACATCATTTCCCATCAATTCCCATTATTAAAGTGGCTGGAGTTGGGTCAGTGTCAAGGACAGTGTGTTGGCAGCAGCCACTCAATGTTAGTGGTGGCTGTTTAACAGTCTGATGGCCTTGAGATAGAAGCTGTTTTTCAGTCTCTCGGTCCCAGCTTTGATGCACCTGTACTGACCTCGCCTTCTGGATGATAGCGGGGTGAACAGGCAGTGGCTCGGGTGGTTGATGTCCTTGATGATCTTTATGGCCTTCCTGTAACATTGGGTGGTGTAGGTGTCCTAGAGGGCAGGTAGTTTGCCCCCGGTGATGCGTTGTGCAGACCTCACTACCCTCTGGACAGCCTTACGGTTGAGGGCGGAGCAGTTGCCGTACCAGGCGGTGATACAGCCCGCCAGGATGCTCTCGATTGTGCATCTGTAGAAGTTTGTGAGTGCTTTTGGTGACAAGCCGAATTTCTTCAGCCTCCTGAGGTTGAAGAGGCGCTGCTGCGCCTTCTTCACGACGCTGTCAGTGTGAGTGGACCAATTCAGTTTGTCTGTGATGTGTATGCCGAGGAACTTAAAACTTGCTACCCTCTCCACTACTGTTCCATCGATGTGGATAGGGGGTTGTTCCCTCTGCTGTTTCCTGAAGTCCACAATCATCTCCTTAGTTTTGTTGACGTTGAGTGTGAGGTTATTTTCCTGACACCACACTCCGAGGGCCCTCACCTCCTCCCTGTAGGCCGTCTCGTCGTTGTTGGTAATCAAGCCTACCACTGTTGTGTCGTCCGCAAACTTGATGATTGAGTTGGAGGCGTGCGTTGCCACGCAGTCGTGGGTGAACAGGGAGTACAGGAGAGGGCTCAGAACGCACCCTTGTGGGGCCCCCGTGTTGAGGATCAGCGGGGAGGAGATGTTGTTGCCTACCCTCACCACCTGGGGGCGGCCCGTCAGGAAGTCCAGTACCCAGTTGCACAGGGCAGGGTCGAGACTCAGGGTCTTGAGCTTGATGACGAGCTTGGAGGGTACTATGGTGTTGAATGCCGAGCTGTAGTCGATGAACAGCATTCTCACATAGGTATTCCTCTTGTCCAGGTGGGTTAGGGCAGTGTGCAGTGTGGTTGAGATTGCATCGTCTGTGGACCTATTTGGGCGGTAAGCAAATTGGAGTGGGTCTAGGGTGTCAGGTAGGGTGGAGGTGATATGGTCCTTGACTAGTCTCTCAAAGCACTTCATGATGACGGAAGTGAGTGCTACGGGGCGGTAGTCGTTTAGCTCAGTTACCTTATCTTTCTTGGGAACAGGAACAATGGTGGCCCTCTTGAAGCATGTGGGAACAGCAGACTGGTATAGGGATTGATTGAATATGTCCGTAAACACACCGGCCAGCTGGTCTGCGCATGCTCTGAGGGCGCGGCTGGGGATGGCGTCTGGGCCTGCAGCCTTGCGAGGGTTAACACGTTTAAATGTCTTACTCACCTCGGCTGCAGTGAAGGAGAGACCGCATGTTTTCATTGCAGGCCGTGTCAGTGGCACTGTATTGTCCTCAAAGCGGGCAAAAAGTTATTTAGTCTGCCTGGGAGCAAGACATCCTGGTCCGTGACTGGGCTGGGTTTATTCTTGTAGTCCGTGATTGACTGTAGACTCTGCCACATGCCTCTTGTGTCTGAGCCGTTGAATTGAGATTCTACTTTGTCTCTGTACTGACGCTTAGCTTGTTTAATAGCCTTGCGGAGGGAATAGCTGCACTGTTTGTATTCGGTCATGTTACCAGACACCTTGCCCTGATTAAAAGCAGTGGTTCGCGCTTTCAGTTTCACGCGAATGCTGCCATCAATCCACGGTTTCTGGTTAGGGAATGTTTTTATCATTGCTATGGGAACGACATCTTCAATGCACGTTCTAATGAACTCACACACCGAATCAGCGTATTCGTCAATATTTTTATCTGACGCAATACGAAACATGTCCCAGTCCACGTGATGGAAGCAGTCTTGGAGTGTGGAGTCAGCTTGGTCGGACCAGCGTTGGACAGACCTCAGTGTGGGAGCCTCTTGTTTAAGTTTCTGTCTGTAGGCAGGGATCAACTTAATGGAGTCGTGGTGAGCTTTTCCGAAAGGGGGGCGGGGCAGGGCCTTATTTGCGTCGCGGAAGTTAGAGTAACAATGATCCAAGGTTTTACCACCCGTGGTTGCGCAATCGATATGCTGATAAAATTTAGGGAGTCTTGTTTTCAGATTAGCTTTGTTAAAATCCCCAGCTACAATGAATGCAGCCTCCGGATAAATGGTTTCCAGTTTGCAAAGAGTTAAATAAAGTTCGTTCAGAGCCATCGATGTGTCTGCTTGGGGGGGGGGATATATACGGCTGTGATTATAATCGAAGAGAATTCTCTTGGTAGATAATGCGGTCTACATTTGATTGTGAGGAATTCTAAATCAGGTGAATAGAAAGATTTGAGTTCCTGTATGTTTATTTCATCATACCATGTCTCGTTAGTCATGAGGCATATGCCCCCGCCACTCTTCTTACCAGAAAGATGTTTGTTTCTGTCGGCGCGATGCGTGGAGAAACCCGTTGGCTGCACCGCCCCGGATAGCGTCTTCCCAGTGAGCCATGTTTCCGTGAAGCAGAGGACGTTACAGTCTCTGATGTCCCTCTGGAATGCTACCCTTGCTCGGATTTCATCAACCTTGTTGTCAAGAGACTGTACATTGGCACGAAGAATGCTAGGGAGTGGTGCGCGATGTGCCCGTGTCCGGAGTCTGACCAGAAGACCGCTACGTTTCCCTCTTTTACGAAGTCATTTTTTGGGGGGGTCGCTGCATGGAATCAATTCCGTTCACCTGTTTGTAAGGCAGAACACAGGATCCACGTCGCGGAAAACATATTCTTGGTCGTACTGATGGTGAGTTGACGCTGATCTTATATTCAGTAGTTCTTCTCGACTGTATGTAATGAAACCTAAGATGACCTGGGGTACTAATGTAAGAAATAACACGTAAAAAAACAAAAAACTGCAGTTTCCTAGGAACACGAAGCGAGGCGGCCATCTCTGTCGGCGCCGGAAGTACGAGAGAGAGAGAAAGCTGCAAGAGAGAGGGAAAAAAGAGAAAGAGGGAAAGAGATAAAGCATGCGAGAGAGAGAGAGGGAGAGAGAGAGAAAGCACGGAAGAGAGGGAAAAAAGAGAAAGAGGTAAAGAGATAAAGCACGCGAGAGAGAGAGAGAGAGAGAGAGAGAGAGAGAGAGAGAGAGAGAGAGAGAGAGAGAGAGAGAGAGAGAGAGAGAAAGAGAGAGAGAGAGAGAGAGAGAGCAAGAGAGAGAGAGAGAGAAAGAGAGAGACAGGGAGAGAGAGAGAGAGAGAAGAGAGAGGGAGACTCGAATGGGACATTTGTGCAGGAAAACAAACACTTTCTTAAACACACATTTCTAATTAGCACATGCACTTGCACATGTGTGAAAAAGCACAAATGTGAGCACACACCTAATTTATCTTATCTTCTGTAAAGTGGCTAAACTGCACTGTCCAAACACACAGCATTCTGCTCTCAGAGGACCGACGAGGGTCGCCCAGCCACATCAAAATTCAGACAGGCACAAATGACCTTTGGGGCCAGCAGTCAAGGGAGTTATTGAAAAAGGTACCTCCACTTTCCCTAAAACATGAGTGCTCATATCCACCCTGCTACCACAGAAATACATTCACCCTGACACCATACAGCGAGTAAATACAATAATTGCCTTTGACTGTGCCTCAAAACCCAATGTTGACCTGGTCCATCCCCGCTCCTGGATTTGGACAGCATTCATAACCAGGTACACCTCTACGAGGCCACGGTCGCCACCTTTGCCAGGACCCTGAAAAACATTGCACTCAACCGGAGCAACAGAACAATGAGCACCCCGCCCAGACATGCAAGATTCCCTCCCAGACCAGCAAGACCCCCCGTACCTGCACTCAGAGAACCACCCCCGTCCCTAACAGTCGACAACCCCAACCCGAAAACCCAAACCAAACTCTGCCACACACTATAAAGTCGCCCCCCTCCAGATTAGGCCTATACCCCTCCTGCCCCCCCTCCCCCTGCAGCGAGGACCTCAAAGTGACAGCAACACATATGCCCAGGACTTGAGCAGGCAAACAAGCCCAGCCCCCCGACCTAGCAACATCCTACAACCTAACGAGTATTAGTAACGAGTATTCGCCAGATGCTCAGCATGCTCTGCTCAAACCTAATGGTCCAAACCACCAATTCAGACATTGTTATTCTACAAAAAAACATGATATAGAGGAGACGGACCCACTGGTTTCCCTCTAGGTTACAGAGTGCTGGTTGTCCCATCCACCAAACTACCAGGTGTGAAACAGGGAAGAGACTCAGGGGGTATGCTAATTTGATATAGGTCCGACATAACCCACTATTAAATCATTTAAAACAGGAACATTTTTAATCCGGTTACAAATAAATAAGGAAAGTATCTCAACAGAATAAAATGTCCTCCGGTGTGTTACCTGTGTGTTACCCCCATACTTGAAATGAAGAATGCCGCTTAGAGAGGGAGAACAACCATTTCCAGGCCCAGAGACATGTACAGTATTTGTCTGTGGAGACCTAAATGCCAGAACTGGACAAGAATCTGCCACTCTCAGCACACAGGGAGACAAACACCAACATGGAGTTGACAGCATCCCTTCCCCAATATGCCCCCCTCCCCTCCGCTACACACAACTATGACAAACCAGCTAACAAGAACGGGTCACAACTCCTGCAGCTCTGTAGAATGCTAGGTCTGTAAATAGTTAATTGTAGACTTTGAGGGGACCAATCCCTCCTAGACAATTTACGGGACAAAATGTTTCCCTTCAATAGTGAATGTGTTAACTTATCAATAAGAAGCCCGAACAGTATATGTGACCTAACACCCAACACATATAATTTTAATTCAAGCAGAAAATCCGAAGAAAACTAACAACAATGAAAAATGAATTGATGAAGAATCCAAAAACCTAAGAAAGAAATTGAGAAATCTATCCAACGAAAAACATGAGGACCCAGGAATCCTGAGTCGACACCTTCACTCTGGTGAATCATTAAAACAATACAGAAATACACTATGGCGAAAGAAGGAACAGCACGTCAGAAATCAGCTCAATGGAAATGAAGAATCCATAGAATTAGAAAATAATCAATTGGAACACACTAAACAAACAACAACACCAAGAGCTATCTATCCTAAATGGATAAACCACTTCTCCAACCTTTTCGGCCAAGTGCCAAAACATATACATGATAATTTACTCCATTTAGAATCAGCTGATTAATTTTACCAGAACCCACTGAATTCTCTAATTACATTGGATGAGCTACAGGACAAAATACAAACCCTCCAACCTAAAAAGGCCTGTGGTAATGATAGTATACTAGACACAATGATCAAATACACAGAGCCCCAGGACAGTAACACAACTAGACACAAACAAATTATGAGAAAGCAGCAAGATAACTACTAGCAAATTGGAATGATGTCTGTTCCTAAACAGAAACTACACCGTGGCAGAATACCTGACCTCTGTGACAAATCCTTGACTATGTACTGACTCAGCGAGCATAGCCTTGCTATTGAGAAAGGCCACCATAAGCAGACCTGGCTCTCGAGAGAGAAGACATGCTATGTGCACACTGCCAACAAACTGAGGAGGAACTGAGCTGCACTTGTTGTTTTGTGTCTTCTTACTTTTGTTTATTGTTTATTTCACTTTTGTTTATTATCTATTTCACTTGCGTTGACAATGTAAACACATGCTTACCATGCCAATAAAGCCCCATTAAATTGAATTAGGGCGCATGGCCATGTGTACCCCAGGCATGGACCAAGTGTTTCTTCAAAAGGACCTCATTTATCAATATGTCATCATCAGAAAGTGATCCAAAAAGGATCCAAACAAGCCATAATGGATTAGTCAACCAAAACACTGGCCACCAATTATCACACTGGACCCTAGCCCTAGATGATACTATGATGTCACACTGGACCCTAGCCCTAGATGATACTGTGATGTCACACTGGACCCTAGCCCTAGATGATACTGTGATGTCACACTGGACCCTAGCCCTAGATGATACTGTGATGTCACACTGGACCCTAGCCCTAGATGATACTATGATGTCACACTGGACCCTAGCCCTAGATGATACTATGATGTCACACTGGACCCTAGCCCTAGATGATACTGTGATGTCACACTGGACCCTAGCCCTAGATGATACTGTGATGTCACACTGGACCCTAGCCCTAGATGATCCTGTGATGTCACACTGGACCCTAGACCTAGATGATACTGTGATGTCACACTGGACCCTAGCCCTAGATGATATTGTAATGTCACACTGGACCCTAGCCCTAGATGATATTGTGATGTCACACTGGACCCTAGCCCCTAGCCCTAGATGATATTGTGATGTCACACTGGACCCTAGCCCTAGATGATACTGTGATGTCACACTGGACCCTAGCCCTAGATGATACTGTGATGTCACACTGGACCCTAGCCCTAGATGATATTATGATGTCACACTGGACCCTAGCCCTAGATGATATTGTGATGTCACACTGGACCCTAGCCCTAGATGATACTAGCCCTAGATGATATTGTGATGTCACACTGGACCCTAGCCCTAGATGATACTGTGATGTCACACTGGACCCTAGCCCTAGATGATACTATGATGTCACACTGGACACTAGCCCTAGATGATACTATGATGTCACACTGGACCCTAGCCCTAGATGATACTGTGATGTCACACTGGACCCTAGCCCTAGATGATACTGTGATGTCACACTGGACCCTAGCCCTAGATGATACTGTGATGTCACACTGGACCCTAGCCCTAGATGATATTGTGATGTCACACTGGACCCTAGCCCTAGATGATATTGTGATGTCACACTGGACCCTAGCCCCTAGCCCTAGATGATACTGTGATGTCACACTGGACCCTAGCCCTAGATGATACTGTGATGTCACACTGGACCCTAGCCCTAGATGATACTGTGATGTCACACTGGACCCTAGCCCTAGATGATCCTGTGATGTCACACTGGACCCTAGACCTAGATGATACTGTGATGTCACACTGGACCCTAGCCCTAGATGATATTGTAATGTCACACTGGACCCTAGCCCTAGATGATATTGTGATGTCACACTGGACCCTAGCCCCTAGCCCTAGATGATATTGTGATGTCACACTGGACCCTAGCCCTAGATGATACTGTGATGTCACACTGGACCCTAGCCCTAGATGATACTGTGATGTCACACTGGACCCTAGCCCTAGATGATATTATGATGTCACACTGGACCCTAGCCCTAGATGATATTGTGATGTCACACTGGACCCTAGCCCTAGATGATATTGTGATGTCACACTGGACCCTAGCCCTAGATGATACTGTGATGTCACACTGGACCCTAGCCCTAGATGATACTATGATGTCACACTGGACACTAGCCCTAGATGATACTATGATGTCACACTGGACCCTAGCCCTAGATGATACTGTGATGTCACACTGGACCCTAGCCCTAGATGATACTGTGATGTCACACTGGACCCTAGCCCTAGATGATATTGTGATGTCACACTGGACCCTAGCCCTAGATGATATTGTGATGTCACACTGGACCCTAGCCCCTAGCCCTAGATGATACTGTGATGTCACACTGGACCCTAGACCTAGATGATACTATGATGTCACACTGGACCCTAGCCCTAGATGATACTGTGATGTCACACTGGACCCTAGCCCTAGATGATACTGTGATGTCACACTGGACCCTAGCCCTAGATGATACTGTGATGTCACACTGGACCCTAGCCCTAGATGATACTGTGATGTCACACTGGACCCTAGCCCTAGATGATACTGTGATGTCACACTGGACCCTAGCCCTAGATTATATTGTGATGTCACACTGGACCCTAGCCCTAGATGATATTGTGATGTCACACTGGACCCTAGCCCTAGATGATACTGTGATGTCACACTGGACCCTAGCCCTAGATGATACTGTGATGTCACACTGGACCCTAGCCCTAGATGATATTGTGATGTCACACTGGACCCTAGCCCTAGATGATATTGTGATGTCACACTGGACCCTAGCCCCTAGCCCTAGATGATACTGTGATGTCACACTGGACCCTAGCCCTAGATGATACTGTGATGTCACACTGGACCCTAGCCCTAGATGATACTGTGATGTCACACTGGACCCTATCCCTAGATGATACTGTGATGTCACACTGGACCCTAGCCCTAGATGATATTGTGATGTCACACAGGACCCTAGCCCTAGATGATATTGTGATGTCACACTGGACCCTAGCCCCTAGCCCTAGATGATACTGTGATGTCACACTGGACCCTAGCCCTAGATGATATTGTGATGTCACACTGGACCCTAGCCCTAGATGATATTGTGATGTCACACTGGACCCTAGCCCCTAGCCCTAGATGTTACTGTGATGTCACACTGGACCCTAGACCTAGATGATACTATGATGTCACACTGGACCCTAGCCCTAGATGATACTGTGATGTCACACTGGACCCTAGCCCTAGATGATACTGTGATGTCACACTGGACCCTAGCCCTAGATGATACTGTGATGTCACACTGGACCCTAGCCCTAGATGATACTGTGATGTCACACTGGACCCTAGCCCTAGATGATACTGTGATGTCACACTGGACCCTAGCCCTAGATGATACTGTGATGTCACACTGGACCCTAGCCCTAGATGATATTGTGATGTCACACTGGACCCTAGCCCTAGATGATATTGTGATGTCACACTGGACCCTAGCCCCTAGCCCTAGATGATACTGTGATGTCACACTGGACCCTAGCCCTAGATGATACTGTGATGTCACACTGGACCCTAGCCCTAGATGATACTGTGATGTCACACTGGACCCTATCCCTAGATGATACTGTGATGTCACACTGGACCCTAGCCCTAGATGATATTGTGATGTCACACAGGACCCTACCCCTAGATGATATTGTGATGTCACACTGGATCCTAGCCCCTAGCCCTAGATGATACTGTGATGTCACACTGGACCCTAGCCCTAGATGATACTGTGATGTCACACTGGACCCTAGCCCTAGATGATACTGTGATGTCACACTGGACCCTAGCCCTAGATGATACTGTGATGTCACACTGGACCCTAGCCCTAGATGATATTGTGATGTCACACTGGACCCTAGCCCTAGATGATACTGTGATGTCACACTGGACCCTAGCCCTAGATGATACTGTGATGTCACACTGGACCCTAGCCCTAGATGATACTGTGATGTCACACTGGACCCTAGCCCTAGATGATACTGTGATGTCACACTGGACCCTAGCCCTAGATGATACTGTGATGTCACACTGGACCCTAGCCCTAGATGATACTGTGATGTAACACTGGACCCTAGCCCTAGATGATACTGTGATGTCACACTGGACCCTAGCCCTAGATGATATTGTGATGTCAAACTGGACCCTAGCCCTAGATGATACTGTGATGTCACACTGGACCCTAGCCCTAGATGATACTGTGATGTCACACTGGACCCTAGCCCTAGATGATACTGTGATGTCACACTGTACCCTAGCCCCTAGCCCTAGATGATACTATGATGTCACACTGGACCCTAGACCTAGATGATACTATGATGTCACACTGGAGCCTAGCCCTAGATGATACTATGATGTCACACTGGACCCTAGCCCTAGATGATACTATGATGTCACACTGGACCCTAGCCCTAGATGATACTGTGATGTCACACTGGAGCCTAGCCCTAGATGATATTGTGATGTCACACTGAACCCTAGCCCTAGATGATATTGTGATGTCACACTGGACCCTAGCCCCTGGCCCTAGATGATACTGTGATGTCACACTGGACCCTAGCCCTAGATGATACTGTGATGTCACACTGGACCCTAGCCCTAGATGATACTGTGATGTCACACTGGACCCTAGCCCTAGATGATACTGTGATGTCACACTGGACCCTAGCCCTAGATGATACTGTGATGTCACACTGGACCCTAGCCCCTAGCCCTGTGATGTCACACTGGACCCTAGCCCCTAGCCCTAGATGATACTGTGATGTCACACTGGACCCTAGCCCTAGATGATACTATGATGTCACACTGGACCCTAGCCCTAGATGATACTATGATGTCACACTGGACCCTAGCCCTAGATGATACTGTGATGTCACACTGGAGCCTAGCCCTAGATGATATTGTGATGTCACACTGAACCCTAGCCCTAGATGATATTGTGATGTCACACTGGACCCTAGCCCCTAGCCCTAGATGATACTGTGATGTCACACTGGACTCTAGCCCTAGATGATACTGTGATGTCACACTGGACACTAGCCCTAGATGATACTATGATGTCACACTGGACCCTAGCCCTAGATCATACTGTGATGTCACACTGGACCCTAGCCCTAGATGATACTGTGATGTCACACTGGACCCTAGCCCTAGATTATATTGTGATGTCACACTGGACCCTAGCCCCTAGCCCTAGATGATACTGTGATGTCACACTGGACCCTAGCCCTAGATGATACTGTGATGTCACACTGGACCCTAGACCTAGATGATACTATGATGTCACACTGGACCCTAGCCCTAGATGATACTGTGATGTCACACTGGACCCTAGATGATATTGTGATGTCACACTGGACCCTAGCCCTAGATGATATTGTGATGTCACACTGGACCCTAGCCCTAGATGATACTGTGATGTCATACTGTACCCTAGCCCTAGATGATACTATGATGTCACACTGGACCCTAGCCCTAGATGATACTGTGATGTCACACTGGACCCTAGCCCTAGATGATATTGTGATGTCACACTGGACCCTAGCCCTAGATGATACTGTGATGTCACAGTAATTGAGCATCATCAAATGCTTGCAGTTCTGTCTCCAAGTAGGCCACTACTGGTGGTATTATCATGACATCCAACACAATTGAATGGCTATTAATAAATCCCTGGACTTACCACACACACACACACACACACACACACACACACACACACACACACACACACACACACACACAAACTGTACACCTGTGAAGGCTCCTCAGAGGAGAACGGGGAGGATCATCCTACTCATTGAATTTCATAAAAAATAAACATGGTGAATTTGTAAAAAGTTATACTTTTTAGATAAAATTATGCTAAATGTAGTTCAGTTCACCAAATAACTGATTAAAACATGCTGTTTTCCATTGAAGGTCTACAGTAGCCTCAACAGCACCCTCTAGAGCAGCACCATGGTGTAGCCAGAGGACAGCTACTTTCCATCCTCTTCTTGGTACATTGACTTTAAAACAAATCATAGGAGGCTCGTGGTTCTCACCCCACCTTCTATAGACTTACACAGTAATGATGGCAACTTCTGGAGGACGTCCTCCAACCTATCAGAGCTCTTGCAGTATGAACTTACATCTTGTTCAACCATCCAATCAAAGGATTACGGAATGAATCTTGTACTGCAAACATACGCTACATCTAGTTAGTACTGCAGTGAATAAAGTGTGGTGGGTAGTTGACTCTAAGAAAGATAAACTATTGGAACAAGTTCATTTCTTAAAAAACTAAGGAGAAGCAGCAGTAAGAGAGAGCTAGCTATATTTCATTGCATTTTTTGTTTAGTTTAACTTTCACTGAACTAACGCGGCTAATTTATCCTGCTCAACAACCTGACTCAAACAGACAGGAATGCTATTAATGTTAGCTAACTGGATAAGGCTACCCAACTCTTCCAAGTCGAGGTAAAACTTTGGGTGTTAAACATGTATTGCCACTGGGGCCCGCCAGTGTAACTGCTAAACTGCTTGCTGTACACTGTACTTTGTGATTGCACATATGGATTGTGGGTTTAGTATCGTGTTGGTACTAGTTTGTTGACTATAACATTACAATGATGACAATAATGTAGGATGTGAAGCAGTTAGGGGTTATGGTATGAAGGTCAGGCTTGGAGAGGTTTTTGCGCCTGGTCACAGACAGGTGTTGTGCTGGGCACTGAAGACCACAAGTGAAGGGAAAAGGTGAACGGATGAGAGCTTATAGATGCGAGAAGGAAATATACAATGAGCAAAGTGATGATGCAGTAGAGTAGTATTATCACCCTTTGACTTTCTCCAAATTGTGTTTCTGTTACAGCCTGAATTTAAAATAGATTACATTTCTATTTTTTTGTCAATAGCCTGCGCACAATAACAAATAGTGTCAAAGTGGAACTGTTGTTTAATTGATTTATTTTTTTACAAGTTAATAAAAAGAAAATAAGAAATATCTTGAGTCAAAAAGTATTCCACCCCTTTGTTATGACAAGCCTTAATACGTTCAGGGGTAAAAATGTGCTTAACAAGTCACAAAATCAGTTGTATGGACTCACTCTGTGGGCAATAATAGTGTTTAACATGATTTTTAATGACTACCTCATCTCCGTACTCCACACATATAATTATCTGTAAGGTCCCTCAGTCGAGCAGTGAATTTCAACCACAGATTCAACTACAAAGACCAGGGATGTTTTACATTGCCTTACAAAGAAGGGAACATATTGGTAGATGGGTAAAAATATAAAAAAGCAGACATTGAACATCCCTTTGAGCACACTGAAGTTATTAATTACACTTTGGATGGTGTATCAATACACCCAGTCTCTGCAAAGATACAGGCGTCCTTCCTAACTCAGTTGCCGGAGAGGAAGGAAACCGCTCAGGGATTTCACCATGAAACCAATGGTGACTTTACAGAGTTAAATGGCTGTGATAGGAGAAAAGTGATGAATGATAAACAACATTGTAGTTACTCCACAATACTAACCTATAACGTCGTTCTTCGTTTGTAGAAAGAGAGTCGGACCGAAATGCAGCGTGGTGGTTACTCATGACTTTAATGAAAAAAGTGACACATGAAATAACTATACAAATACAAAAACAACAAACGGAACGAGAAACCTAATTACAGCCTATCTGGTGAACACTACGCAGAGACAGGAACAATCACCCACAAAATACAAAGCGAAACCCAGGCTACCTAAATACGGTTCCCAATCAGAGACAACGAGAATCACCTGACTCTGATTGAGAACCGCCTCAGGCAGCCAATCCTATACAACACCCCTAATCAGCCGCGATCCAAATAATACAAAAACCCCAATACGAAATACAACAACATAAACCCATGTCACACCCTGGCGTGACCAAATAATATAACGAAAACACAAAATACAATGACCAAGGCGTGACAGAACCCCCCTAAGGTGCGGACTCCCGGACGCACCTCAAAACCATAGGGAGGGTCCGGGTGGGCGTCTGTCCATGGTGGCGGTTCCGGCTCGGGACGTGGACCCCACTCCATTAAAGTCATAGTTCCTCCCCTTTGCGTCCTGGGATAATCCACCCTCGCCGCCGACCATGGCCTAATAGTCCTCACCCAGAACCCCACTGAACTGAGGAGCAGCTCGTGACTGAGGGGCAGCTCGGGACTGAGGGGCAGCTCGGGACTGAGGGGCAGCTCGGGACTGAGGGGCCGCTCGGTACTGAGGGGCCGCTCGGGACTGAGGGGCAGCCCGGAACTGAGGGGAAGCCCGGAACTGAGGGGAAGCCCAGTACTGAGAGGAAGCCCAGTACTGAGATGAAGCTCAGGTAGGTAGTAGGCTCCGGTAGATCCTGGCTGGCTGGCGGATCTGGAAGGTTCAGGTTGACTAGCAGATCTGGAAGATTCTGGTTGACTAGCAGATCTGGAAGAGACTGGTTGACTGGCAGATCTGGAAGAGACTGGTTGACTGGCAGATCTGGAAGAGACTGGTTGACTGGCAGATCTGGTCGAATCTGGTTGACTGGCAGATCTAGAAGATCAATGCTGACTGGCGGATCTAGCTGCTCTATGCAGACTGACAACTCCTTGCAGACAGACAGCTCTGGCTGCTCCATGCAGGCTGACAGCTCCTTGCAGACTGACAGCTCCTTGCAGACTGGCAGCTCTTTGCAGACTGACAGCTCTGGCTGCTTTATGCAGACTGACAGCTCCTTGCAGACTGGCAGCTCTTTGCAGACTGACAGCTCTGGCTGCTCTTTGCAGACTGACAGCTCTGACTGCTCCATGCAGGCTGACAGCACCCTGCAGACTGGCAGCTCCTTGCAGACTGACAGCTCCTTGCAGACTGACAGCTCCTTGCAGACTGACAGCTCTGGCTGCGTCATGCAGACTGACAGCTCTGACTGCTCCATGTAGGCTGACAGCACCCTGCAGACTGGCAGCTCTTTGCAGACTGACAGCTCTGGTTGCTTCATGCAGACTGACAGCACCTTGCAGACTGACAGCTCCCTGCAGACTGGCAGCTCAGGCTGCTCCGAACAGGCAGGAGGCTCCGGCAGCACTGTAGAGGAGGAAGGCTCTGATAGCGCTGAACAGGCGGGAGACTCCGACAGCGCAGGAGGGAAGAAAGGCTCCGACAGCGCTGAACAGGCGGGAGACTCCGACAGCGCAGGAGGGAAGGAAGGCTCTGGCTGTGCTGAACAGGCGAGGCGCACAGAAGGCCTGTTGCGTGGTGCTGGAACTGGTGCTACAGGATCGAGGACACGCACAGTAAGCCTGGTGCGGGGAGCTGCTACCGGAGGACTGGTGTGTGAAGGTGGCACAGGATGGACTGGACCGTGAATTTGTACTGGAGAGTCTGAGAGCAGGACTGGCACAGGACGTGCAAGGCTAGGTAGGTACACAGGAGGCCTGGTGCGTGAGGCTGGCACATTTTTCACCAGCCGACTAACACGCACCTCAGGACGAGTATGGAGCGCTGACCCAGGTGCCATTAAATACCCGACATGCTCCGTCGGACGAATATCGTACCTATAGCACCATGCTAGCAACTCCCTCATTACTCTCTCCTCCACTTTCCCCATTAACTCCTTCACAGTCTCTGCTTCGTTCACCTCTAACACCGACTCTGGTTCTGGTCTCCTCCTTGGCTCCTCACGATAAACAAGGAGAGTTGGCTCTGGATAGACCGGACCGTGCAGGCGCACTGGAGCTCTTGAGCACCGAGCCTGCCCAACCTTACCTGGCTCGATGCCCACTCTAGCCCGGCCAATATGAAGGGCTGGTATGTGCCGCACCGGGTTATGCACCCGCACTGGAAACACTGTGCGCTCCATAGCATAACACGGTGCCTGCCCGGTCTCTCTAGCCCCCCGGTAAGCACAGGGAGTTTGCGCAGGTCTCCTACCTGGCATAGCCATACTCTCTTTAAGCGCCCCCCCAATATTTTTTTGGGGCTGCTTTTCGGGCTTCCTTGCCAACCGTGTTACCTCGTATCGTCGGCTCCTATCTCTTGCTGCCTCTGCTCTCCTTCGTGCCTCCACCTGTTCCCATGGGAGGCGATCTCTTCCGGCCAGTATCTCCTCCCAAGTGTAACAACCTTTACCATCCAACATGTCTTCCCATGTCCATTCTCCGAATAATTCATCCTCCTTTTGCTGCTCCAGCTGTCGCTGCCTGTTTCCATGCCACTCGGTCCGTGTGTGGTGGGTGATTCTGTAACGTCGTTCTTCGTTTGTAGAAAGAGATTCGGACCGAAATGCAGCGTGGTGGTTACTCATGACTTTAATGAAAAAAGTGACACATGAAATAACTATACAAATACAAAAACAACAAACGGAACGAGAAACCTAATTACAGCCTATCTGGTGAAACGACACAGAGACAGGAACAATCACCCACGAAATGCAAAGCGAAACCCAGGCTACCTAAATACGGTTTCCAATCAGAGACAACGAGAATCACCTGACTCTGATTGAGAACCGCCTCAGGCAGCCAAGCCCATACAACACCCCTACTCAGCCGCAATCCCAATAATACAAAAACCCCAATACGAAATACAACAACATAAACCCATGTCACACCCTGGCGTGACCAAATAATATAACGAAAACACAAAATACAATGACCAAGGCGTGACATAACCTAATTGACGTAGTGAAAAGATGGAAGCCTGTAAAGAATTAAAACAAATATTCCAAAGCATGCATCCTGTTTGCAAAAAGGCACTAAAATAATACTGCACAAAATGTCGTAAAGCAGTTGCTTGGGCCAGTTGCTGCGGCGGGTGCAAAGCTGTTGGCCTGGGTTGGGGTTAGCCAGGAGGAAAGCATGGCCAGCCGTAGAGAAATGCTTATTGAAATTCTCGATTATCGTGGATTTATCGCTGGTGACAGTGTTTCCTAGCCTCAGTGCAGTGGGCAGCTGGGGGAGGTGCTCTTATTCTCCATGGACTTTACAGTGTCCCAAAACTTTTTGGAATTAGTGCTGCAGGATGCAAATGTCTGTTTGAAAAAGCTAGCCTTTGCTTTCCTAACTGACTGTATTGGTTCCTGTCTTACCAAGAAGACAGTGAATGTTCCTTACTGAATGACTTACAGTACCAGTCAAAACCTTCTAATTCGAGAGTTTTTCTTTATTGTTACTATTTATTTTACATTGACAAAATAATAGTCAAGACATCAAAAATATGAAATTATATGTAGTAACCAAAACATTGTTAAACAAATCAAAATATATTTTATATTTGAGATTATTCAAAAGTAGCCACCCTTTGCATTGATGACAGCTTTGCATAGTCTTGGCATTCTAACACAGTTAGTGTTGATAACTGGAGTTCACTGGGACAGAGTACTTTTAACTCTGTTAATTGTAACCAGAGACATGGAGTTAAATGTATGGAGTTATCCACAGATGTGGGAGGGGCCTCATTGTCATACGTCACAGCATGATCTGTTCAAGGTAGAATTTTTTATTGTTTGTTTCAATATCTGTGTTTTCGCATTTACATATATTTTGTTGTTATCTTATGCCACACAAAGATAAAGTAATCCAATCTGTAAGTGGTTGGATATCTAGCAAACATTCGTTAGATAGTTGTTCTGGTGGTGTTAGGCCTCTAACAACTGTTCCCATTGTTATCAGGGACTGATTAAGACCTGGGACACCAGGTGTGTGCAATTATTTATCAGGTAGAACAGAAAACCTGCAGGCTCTGGACCTTATAGGGTCAGAGTTGAGTACCCCTGGTGTCGATAGTCTTCATGTACTGTATTCTTTCCCTATTTTGACAGGCATTCGGGAATGCAAGTAGTGAGTGATGTAAGTTGGCTTCCAACAAAGATATAAAATCAAATTGCAAACTACCATAATGTGAAATATTCAAACAAGGCTTTACTGCCCTATAACTCAATGAATGTCAACTAAAAGTGAAATGTAGTCTGCTGTAGTTGATTGTTAATTCAAAACGACACAGAACAGTGTAAAATGGCAATGTGAGATACAGTTTAGCAACTCTCTGAGAGTTTTCTATTCACTCAATTTAGTGTTGTTTTAACTCCCAAAAGTACAACACCGTGATTAAAGAAGTTTTAACACAAAATGGGAGTGGGACCATTTCAACCACAAAATAGTATTACATTTGACTCCATATACTTTAAAGAATGGAAAGTCTCAAAACAACATGATTGTGTAATGAAAAGCATGAAAATTAGGGCACAGGGTAGCCTAGTGGTTAGAGTGTTGGACTAGTAACTGGAAGGTTGCAAGTTCAAATCCCCAAGCTGACAAGGTACAAATCGGTCGTTCTGCCCCTGAACAGGCAGTTAACCCACTGTTCCAAGGCCGTCATTGAAAATAAGAATGTGTTCTTAACTGACTTGCCTAGTTAAATAAAGGTAAAATAAATTAATGAATTGTGATCTGGTGTTTGGAGGTTGTTTTAATGTAAACCAATATATTATAACAGAAATTAAGTTTTCTGAAAGACACAAAGTGGTTCTTCAACCTTAATATTAGTGGTTTTAGTGTTGTGTGCATGTAAAAGACAGTGTCAAAACACAAAAACGCCGTTTCTCATACAGTCAATGGTTTAGAAATGCAAATTGTTAATAGACTAAATATGGATAAGGGCCAGTGGAGAATATTTTTGGTGGAATTTTTTTCAATGCTTTATTTAGACAGATTAGAAACAATAGGGGCAGTAAAATGATCCCGCCACAGCCAGTCTTTAGTTTTAATCCCCTTACGTTTTATATTTTGACACATCACGGATTTTAGAGGATTGTGGGCAATTCAAAATGTTTAGACTTTATGATTCTTTCACACAATGTTTTGTACATGTTTGAAGAAAGAAAAGTCTATTTCTATATTAGTAATACGCTTGTTGTGCCATGAGGTGTAATGGATCATGATGAATGGATATCAAAACTGTCAGGCAAATTTATGTTCAGTGAGGACACTCATTCCCACAGTCGTGATTGTCAATGTGGGGATGCACTGTCGAACGCTACATCCCCAGGGGTTTGTGCTGATTGTACGGAGATTGTGACAGCCGGTTAAATGGCTTCCCTTGAGAGGGCAAGAACAAGATGCACAGTTTGTCAGCAGCAGTGCAGTATTCTCATAAGGAGACATATACTGGGAATAAGGAGGAGGAATGGAGGGAAAAAGAGAGAGGCAGAGGAGTTTGAAGAGAGAGAGTGTGGAAGAGGGTGAGCTTGAGTTGGTTAGAAAGGATGGAAAAACATGAGATGCCGGATCGAAGACAGGAGTAGATAAGAAAGTGAATGAGGGCGGAGTATCAGAGGAGGTCGTGTGGTGAAGTTCTTGGAGCCCAAGGCTTGCACCAAGGGTCAGGATAAAGATGCATCTGCGACAGTAGGAGTGACAATTTTGGATAAAGTGAACCATTGCCTTTAGCTTGATCCATTTGGGGTTTCAGGGTGGGTGCTGTGGAATCGGTGAAGGTAACTAGAAGTGTTCTTGTAAAATAACTTCACTGTACTTTATGTAAACTGGAAACCTTCTGAGGCTGAATTTATTGTAGCGGGGATTTGAACAAAGCCTACCTGAGAGCCTACCATATTTAGGTAGCCTGTTTTGTGATGGGTTTTGTGGGTGGTTGTTTCCTGTCTCTGTGTTCTCTGCACCAGATAGGACTGTTTTGTTTTTTTGCCACGTTTATTGTTTTGTATTGTGTTCATGTTGAGTTTCTCTGATTAATTAAAGAACATGAACTCTAACCACGCTGCATTTTGGTCCTCCTCTCCTTCCCAGGAAGAAAACCCTTACAAGAACGAGACTTCCTAAATTCTATCAGCATATCGAATGCGCGACACGGGCTGCTAGCTACTCTAACTTCCGCAATACATACAAAACCCTCCCCTGCCCTGCCTTCAGCAAATCTGACAATTTTGTTGCTCGCAGCCTATAGACAGAAACTAAAACAGGAAATGTCCGTGCTCAGGTCTCTCCAACGCTGGTCTGACCAATCAGATTCCACGCTTCATGATTGCTCCGATCATGTGGACTGGGATATGTTCCAGATAGCCTCAGACAACAACATTGATGTGTACGCTGACTCGATGAGCGAGTTTATTAGCAAGTACATCGGTGATGTCGTATCCACGCTGACTATTAAAACATTTCCTAACCAGGAACCGTGGGTGGATGGCAGCATTTGCGCAAAACTGAAAGCGTGAACCACCGCTTTTAATCAGGGCAAGGTGACCAGAAACATGACCGGATACAAATAGTGCAGCTTTTCCCTCCGCGAGTCAATCAAACAAGCTAATCGTCAGTATAGAGACAAAGTACAGTCGAAATTCAACGGCTCAAACACGAGACGCATGTGGCAGGGTCTACAGTCAATCACGGATTACAAAAAGAAAACCAGCCCCGTCGCAGACATCAAAGTCTTGCTCCCAGACAAATTAAACAACTTCTTTGATCGCTTTCAGTACAATACAATGCCACCGACACGGCCCGCTACCAAAGCCTGTGGGCTCTCCTTCTCGGTGGCCAACGATATTAAAACATTTAAACGTGTTAACCCTCGCAAGGCTGCCGGCCCAGACCGCATCCCTAGCCGCGTCCTCAGAGCATGCGCAGACCAGCTGGCTGGTGTGTTTACGGACATATTCAATCGATCTCTATCCCAGTCTGCTGTCCTTACATGCTTCAATATGGCCACCATTGTTCCTGTTCCCAAGAAAGCTAAGGTAACTGAACTAAATTACTATTGTCCCGTTACACCCACTTCTGTCATCATGAAGTGCTTTGAGACACTAGTCAAGGAGCATATCACCTCCATCCTAACTGTCACCCTAGACCCACTCCAATTTGCTTACCGCACCCAATAGGTCCACTGACGATGCAATAGCCATCACACTGCACACTGCCCTATCCCATCTGGACGAGAGGAATACCTATGTAAGAATACTGTTCATTGACAACAGCTCAGCATTTAATACCATAGTACGCTCTAAACTCGTCATTAAGCTTGAGACCCAGGTTCTTGACCCTACCCTGTGCAACTGGGTCCTGGACTCTCTGACGGGCCGCCCCCAGGTGGTAAAGGTAGGAAACAACACCTCCACTCCGCTGATCCTCAACACTGGGGCCACTGAGTGCTTTCTCAGCCCTCTACTGTACCCCCTGTTCGCCCATGACTGCGTGGCCATGCACGCCTCCAACTCAATCATCAAGTTTTCAGATGACACTACAGTGGTAGGCTTGATTACCAAATAGGATGAGACAGTCTACAGGGAGGAGGTGAGGGCCCTCAGAGTGTGGTGTCAGGTAAATAACCTCTCACTCAACCTCAACAAAACCAAAGAAGATGATTGTGGTCTTCTGGAAACAGCAGAGGGAGCTCCCCTAATCCACATTGAAGGGACAGTAGTGGAGAAAGTGGAAAGTTTTACGTTCCTCAGTGTACACATCACGGACAAACTGAAATGATCCACCATTAAGACAGCGTAGTGAAGAAGGCGCAACAGCTCCTCTTTACCTCAGGAAATTTGGCTTGTCACCTAAAACACTCACAAACTTTTACAGATGCACAATCGAGAGCATCCTGTCAGGCTGTATCACCGCCTGGTACGGCAACTGCACCGCCCTCAACCGCAAGGCTCTCCAGAGGGTAGTGAGGTCTGCACAACGCATCACCGGGTGCAAACTACCTGCCCTCTAGGACACCTACAGCACCCAATGTCACCGGAAGGCCAAAAAGATCATCAAGGACAACAACCACCGAGCCACTGCCTGTTCACCCCGCTATCATCCAGAATGCAAGGTCAGTACAGGTGCATCAAAGCTGGGACCGACAGACTGAAAAACAGCTTCTATCTCAAGGCCATCAGACTGTTAAACAGCCATCACTAACATAGAGAGGCTCCTGTCAACATACAGACTCAAATCTCTGGCCTGTGTGTTAATTGTAGGGGTGCCCATGGGGCTGGGGATCAGCAATGTCTGATGCGAGAGAGGCAGATTTCCAGGGTTAAAGTAGTGCAGAAGTTGTCATATGCTGAGGCAGTGCAGAAAGTAAAGGAAGATGGGGGGAGGGATCTGAGAGGAGTGGTGTGAGTAGTAGATGTGTACCAGTACCGAGGGTTAGGCCAACAAGTGATATATGTTTTAATAAGATTGGATTTTGTGGATTTTTAGCAATGGTTATCAACTGTACTGCAGGGATGGAAGTCACAGAAAATGGAGGATGTGGTGGCTGCTGCAGAGAGGAATTTACAGTTGAAGTCACATACACCTTAGCCAAATACATTTTAACTCAGTTTTTCACAATTCCTGACATTCAAGCCCAGTAAAAATTCCCTGTTTTAGGTCAGTTAGGATCACCACTTTATTTTAAGAATGTAAAATGAGAGAATTATGTATTTCATCATATTCCCAGTGGGACATAAGTTTACATACACCAATTAGTATTGGGTAGCATTGCCTTTAAATTGCTTAATTAACTCGGGTCAAACATTTTGGGTACCCTTCCACAAGCTTACTACAATAAGTCGGGTGAATTTTGGCCCATTCCTCCTGACAGAGCTGGTGTAACTGAGTCAGGTTTGTAGGCCTCCTTGCTCCCACACACTTTTTCAGTTCTGCCCAAATTTTCTAGAGAATTGAGGTCAGGGATTTGTGATGGCCACTCCAATTCCTTGACGTTGTTGTCCTTAAGCCATTTTGACACAACTTTGGAAGTTTGGTTGGGGTCATTGTTCATTTGGAAGTCCCATTTGCAACCAAGCTTTAACTTCTTAACTGATGTCTTGAGATGTTGATTCAATATATCCACATACATTTCCTTTCTCATGATGCCATCTATCTTGTGAAGTGTCTGTTAGTGCTCCCTGTCAGTTAGTGCTCCCTGTCCGTTAGTGCTCCCTGTCCGTTAGTGCTTCCTGTCCGTTAGTGCTCCCTGGTCCCTGTCCGTTAGTGCTCCCTGGTCCCTGTCCGTTAGTGCTGCCTGCTACCTGTCCATTAGTGCTCCCTGTCCGTTAGTGCTCCCTGGTCCCTGTCCGTTAGTGCTTCCTGCTCCCTGTCCATTAGTGCTCCCTGCTCCCTGTCCGTTAGTGCTCCCTGGTCCCTGTCCGTTAGTGCTCCCTGTCCGTTAGTGCTCCCTGTCCGTTAGTGCTCCCTGGTCCCTGTCCGTTAGTGCTTCCTGCTCCCTGTCCATTAGTGCTCCCTGGTCCATGTCCGTTAGTGCTCCCTGTCCGTTAGTGCTCCTTGTCCGTTAGTGCTCCCTGTCCGTTAGTGCTCCCTGTCCGTTCGTGCTCCCTGTCCGTTAGTGCTCCCTGCCCGTTAGTGCTCCCTGTCCGTTAGTGCTCCCTGTCCGTTAGTGCTCCCTGTCCGTTAGTGCTCCCTGTCCGTTCGTGCTCCCTGTCCGTTCGTGCTCCCTGTCCGTTCGTGCTCCCTGTCCGTTCGTGCTCCCTGTCCGTTAGTGCTCCCTGTCCGTTAGTGCTCCCTGCCCGTTAGTGCTCCCTGTCCGTTAGTGCTCCCTGTCCGTTAGTGCTCCCTGTCCGTTAGTGCCCCCTGTCCGTTAGTGCTCCCTGTCCGTTAGTGCTCCCTGGTCCCTGTCCGTTAGTGCTCCCTGGTCCCTGTCCATTAGTGCTCCCTGTCCGTTAGTGCTCCCTGTCCGTTAGTGCTCCCTGGTCCCTGTCCGTTAGTGCTTCCTGCTCCCTGTCCATTAGTGCTCCCTGTCCGTTAGTGCTCCCTGTCCATTAGTGCTCCCTGGTCCATGTCCGTTAGTGCTCCCTGTCTGTTAGTGCTCCTTGTCCGTTAGTGCTCCCTGTCCGTTAGTGCTCCCTGTCCGTTAGTGCTCCCTGTCCGTTAGTGCTCCCTGGTCCCTGTCCGTTAGTGCTCCCTGGTCCCTGTCCATTAGTGCTCCCTGTCCGTTAGTGCTCCCTGTCCGTTAGTGCTCCCTGGTCCCTGTCCGTTAGTGCTTCCTGCTCCCTGTCCATTAGTGCTCCCTGTCCGTTAGTGCTCCCTGTCCATTAGTGCTCCCTGGTCCATGTCCGTTAGTGCTCCCTGTCTGTTAGTGCTCCTTGTCCGTTAGTGCTCCCTGTCCGTTAGTGCTCCCTGTCCGTTAGTGCTCCCTGTCCGTTAGTGCTCCCTGGTCCATGTCCGTTAGTGCTCCCTGTCTGTTCGTGCTCCCTGTCCGTTAGTGCTCCCTGCTCCCTGTCCGTTAGTCCTCCCTGTCTGTTAGTGCTCCCTGCTCCCTGTCCATTAGTGCTCCCTGTCCGTTAGTGCTCCCTGCTCCCTGTCCGTTAGTGCTCCCTGTCCGTTCGTGCTCCCTGGTCCCTGTCCGTTAGTGCTCCCTGGTCCCTGTCCGTTAGTGCTCCCTTCTCCCTGTCCGTTAGTGCTCCCTGGTCCCTGTCCGTTAGTGCTCACTGTCCGTTAGTGCTCCCTGTCCATTCGTGCTCCCTGTCCGTTCGTGCTCCCTGTCCGTTCGTGCTCCCTGTCCGTTCGTGCTCCCTGTCCGTTAGTGCTCCCTGGTCCCTGTCCGTTAGTGCTCACTGTCCGTTAGTGCTCCCTGTCCGTTCATGCTCCCTGTCTGTTCGTGCTCCCTGGTCCCTGTCCGTTAGTGCTCACTGTCCGTTAGTGCTCCCTGTCCGTTAGTGCTCCCTGTCCGTTAGTGCTCCCTGTCCGTTAGTGCTCCCTGTCCGTTAGTGCTCCCTGTCCGTTAGTGCTCCCTGTCCGTTAGTACTCCCTGTCCGTTAGTGCTCCCTGCTCCCTGTCCGTCCGTGATCCCTGTCCGTTAGTGCTCCCTGTCCGTTAGTGCTCCCTGTCCGTTAGTGCTCCCTGTCCGTCCGTGCTCCCTGTCTGTTAGTGCTCCCTGTCCGTTCGTGCTCCCTGTCCGTTAGTGCTCCCTGTCCGTTAGTGCTCCCTGCTCCCTGTCCGTTAGTGCTCCCTGTCCGTTCATGCTCCCTGTCCGTTAGTGCTCCCTGCTCCCTGTCCGTTAGTGCTCCCTGTCCGTTAGTGCTCCCTGTCCGTTCATGCTCCCTGTCCGTTAGTGCTCCCTGGTCCCTGTCCGTTAGTGCTCCCTGCTCCCTGTCCGTTCGTGCTCCCTGTCCGTTCGTGCTCCCTGTCCGTTCATGCTCCCTGTCCGTTCGTGCTCCCTGGTCCGTTCGTGCTCCCTGGTCCCTGTCCGTTAGTGCTCCCTGCTCCCTGTCCGTTCGTGCTCCCTGTCCGTTAGTGCTCCCTGTCCGTTCATGCTCCCTGTCCGTTCGTGCTCCCTGTCTGTTAGTGCTTCCTGTCCGTTCGTGCTCCCTGTCCGTTCGTGCTCCCTGTCCGTTAGTGCTCCCTGTCCGTTAGTGCTCCCTGTCCGTTAGTGCTCCCTGTCCGTTCGTGCTCCCTGTCCGTTCGTGCTCCCTGTCTGTTAGTGCTTCCTGTCCGTCAGTGCTTCCTGTCTGTTAGTGCTTCCTGTCCGTTCGTGCTCCCTGTCCGTTAGTGCTCCCTGTCCGTTAGTGCTCCCTGTCCGTTCATGCTCCCTGTCCGTTCGTGCTCCCTGTCTGTTAGTGCTTCCTGTCCGTCAGTGCTTCCTGTCTGTTAGTGCTTCCTGTCCGTTAGTGCTTCCTGTCCGTTAGTGCTTCCTGTCCGTTAGTGCTCCCTGTCCGTTCATGCTCCCTGTCCGTTCGTGCTCCCTGTCCGTTAGTGCTTCCTGTCCGTCAGTGCTTCCTGTCTGTTAGTGCTTCCTGTCCGTTAGTGCTCCCTGTCCGTTCGTGCTCCCTGTCCGTTCGTGCTCCCTGTCTGTTAGTGCTTCCTGTCCGTCAGTGCTTCCTGTCTGTTAGTGCTTCCTGTCCGTTCGTGCTCCCTGTCCGTTAGTGCTCCCTGTCCGTTAGTGCTCCCTGTCCGTTCATGCTCCCTGTCCGTTCGTGCTCCCTGTCTGTTAGTGCTTCCTGTCCGTCAGTGCTTCCTGTCTGTTAGTGCTTCCTGTCCGTTAGTGCTTCCTGTCCGTTAGTGCTTCCTGTTCGTTAGTGCTTCCTGTCCGTCAGTGCTTCCTGTCTGTTAGTGCTTCCTGTCTGTTAGTGCTTCCTGTCCGTTAGTGCTTTCTGTCCGTTAGTGCTTTCTGTCCGTTAGTGCTCCCTGTCTTTGGCAAGGTGTTGCTCAACACTTGATTAACACACCATTTTATGTTTCAAAATGTGTCAGGATTTTATCTTCTCAGAATGCTGAATGCTGACCAACAGATCCATTATAATACTGGACACAGGACTTATCTAACTCCTCATGAACTGTTTGATGTGAACATTTTGATTGATGCTTCAAGTCCATTGTGTCATGTAAATAAACCTGATACCTCCTTACGTATGGTTTGGGAATGCCCTCTGGTATCTATATTCTGGGATGAAGTAGCTTGTCCCATCTGTTGTCAATCAATATTACTGCATCTCCTTTTGTTAACTTTTAAATGATTTCTCTCTACTTCATTTATCTCTCTGTCAGAAGCGCATTCTTCTTGTTGGCCTAACGACTGGAACATGTTTTATTGCAGTACGATGGAAGCATACACTCTCACTCTCTATTCATCAACGGATACTCCCTGTTTCTGATGTAATTGATATGGAGCTGTCTAACGCTCGCATTCATGGAGCTAAAGAAGACACTTTGAACCAATGGCTTCTTGCTGCAAAAACACGTTGATGTGATGTGCTGCCTGGATTTTTGTAATTGATTTTTTTTATTTTGAAACATGTATGTTTATTTGATTTGATCCCTTAGGTCACGTGTCAAACTCATTCAACGGAGGGCCTAGTGTCGCAGGCTTTCGTTCCTTCCTTGTACTTGATTCATTAATTAAGGTCACTAATTAGCAAAGAACTCCCCTCAACTGGTTGTCTGGGTCTTAATTGAAAGGAAAAAACAAAACCCTGCAGGCACTAGGCCCTCCATGAAATGAGTCTGACACCCCTCCCTTAGGGCCTGGGGTAGGATGGGATGGGGGGAGGGGGAGTGTAACTTCATGTTGAATCACCGTATTCATATTTGCTGACAATTATTATTACTAAATAAGAAACATTTGATGACAAAAATAAACATCTCAGGATGTTGTGTTTCAATACTCCATCAACGTTAAGGTTTAGTCTCCTTCAAGTGTTACAAAGCACCTCATTTTATTAACAGTGCAGCAGATAAATGAACTCTTACAGCTTTACTGTTTAGTCATCCAATATTCTATAAAATAAATAAGTCCATGCTTTAAATTCGTCCTCCCTAATTGTGAACAGCACCAACCGCCAGTGCAGCACACCCACCCATAACTCTCCTCTCCTCTCGTCTCGTCTCCTCTCGTCTCCTCACCCTCCTCTCTTCTCTTCCCATCTCCTCCCCTCTCCTCTGTTCCCATCTCCTCTCCTCTCCTCTCTTCTCTTCCCATCTCCTCCCCTCTCCTCTCTTCTCTTCTCTCCCCTTCTCCTCCTCTCTCCTCTCTTCTCTTCCCATCTCCTCCCCTCTCCTCTCTTCCCATCTCCTCTCCTTCTCATCTCCTCTCCCCTCCCAGGCTACTCCACTTTTAAATGAAACATCATGACTATTTATGGGTTGCTATTTTGTTTCTACTGAGCTGCATAACGCTGATCGCTACCAAAATTGTATTTTGCGCTGTTCTAAAAAGTGTTTCCATGTGACTTTGTGAGAGTCTGTATTTCTTAGAGCAATGAGTTTCAGGCTTAAACGTGTCCCCTCATCATACTTCTATTACTCTAAGGTTATCCCTCTCTCTTCTCTCTCATCTATCTCTCTCATCTATCTCTCTTCTCTCTCCTCTCTCATCTATCTCTCTTCTCTCTCATCTATCTCTCTTCCTGAAGTCTAACAGATGAGTGAATGATGCATCTTTACTGGTTTATTTCTGTAATTTCTGGGTTGGAAATTGAAAAACTGTGGGATCCTTTCTGCTAGATTAAAAAACACATGTACACCTTTGTCTCCCCTTGTGTCTCTCATTGAAGAGAACATTTGAATGTGATCTCTATTTCCAAAATCCTGGTATTCTGAGTGTGTGTTTGTGCATGTGTGTGAATGTGTGTGTGTTATGTAAAAAAAAAAAAATATATATATACCAATCTCCTTTTCATAAATCCTGCCCGGGGTTCTTGTGTGTCGAAGTGAATTCCCGGTGTTTATTACCGTGACGGCAGAGCAGCAGCGTTCCAAAGGAGGAATATGTTGAGAGCGTGTCTAAGGGGATAGATAATGTTCCCATCACAATCCACACCGGATTACACTCACAGACACGATCACTGCCACAGATAAAACAGACAGGGAGACAGACAGACAGATTCACAGACACACACACACACACGTACACACACATACAGTGTCAGTGTCCCATCATTATCTCTCTCATATATTTCCGAGGGGAAACACATGGTTGGGCATGGCTCTACCTCAGGGGACGTAGAATACGACAACATAGAGAGGGTTGAAGGGCATTCCAGCTCATTAGTGGAATCTGACTCACAGATTTCTGTGGTTGTTCTCCTCATCACATTACACCGTATCTCTTAGGTAACTAACAGTGGAAGATCCTGTGTGCATAAACAAGAGTTACAGATGCATACATTCGTTCTCATATGACTCAATGACCACGTTCACATGGACAGACTGCTCAAATTAAGTAAAACACACACCAATAGAAAAACATGAAACAAAGAGAGGAAAGAGAGAAGGAACCCAGGCCAAGAGAATGGAATGTGAATTACAAAACCAAATCACTTTTCTGCTTTAAGAGGTTTCCCTTTAAGAGGTTTCAGTTTAAGAGGTTTTCCTTTAAGAGATATCCCTTTAAGAGGTTTTCCTTTAAGAGGTTTTCCTTTAAGAGGTTTCTCTCGAAGCAAAGTCCACCCATTTTGTAAGCATAGTTTCCATACATGTCTATGTATATGACTAATCTACTTCTCATAGAGGATATGCACTGCTTTTCATCTGCTCTCATTCTCTTACTGTCTTTTTCTTATACACACACACACACACACACACACACACACACACCATCACCACCAACCTCACCAACTCCCCCACCTTCATCAGCTCCCTCACCCTCACCAACTCCCTCACCCTCACCAACTGCCTCACCAACTCTCTCACCCTCACCACCAACCTCTCCCTCACCCTAACCCTCACCACCAACCTCACCCTCACCAACTCCCTCACCCTCATCAACTCCCTCACCCTCACCACCAACCCCACCCTCACTAACTCCCTCACCAACTCCCTCACCCTCACCACCAACCTCACCAACTGCCTCACCCTCAACAACTCCCTCACCCTCACCAACTCCCTCACCTTCACTACCAACCTCACCCTCACAAACTGCCTCACCCTCACAAACTCCCTCACCACCTTACTCACCCTCACCAACTCCCTCACCCTCATCAACTCCCTCACCAACTCCCTCACCCTCATCAACTCCCTAACCCTCATCAACTCCCTCACCAACTACCTCACCCTCATCAACTCCCTCACCAACTCCCTCACCCTCATCAACTCCCTCACTCTCATCAACTCCCTCACCAACTCCCTCACCCTCACCACCAACCTTAATGCCTTTTCTTCCATTGTGTTCTTGTTTTTTGTTTCTGACACTCAGATGTGTGAAAAGTTTGCTGAACAGGCAGTGACCCCTATTACCCTGGCAACCAACTGAGACCAATCTGTCTATTGAGGTGTGTGTTTGAACGCACGGGCGAGTGTGTGAGTGTGTTAACCTGAGTGAACAGGAGGTTGCTAGGTGAGTGGGGTATATACAGTGTGATTGAAGAGGTCAGGTTTTGACAGGCCACCATAGTGCCCCCCATCAATCATCAGCCACTTCAAAGTGTGTGTTTGCATGTGTGTGTGACTGGGTCAGTGGGAGGAGAGAGGAGGGGAATGGGAGCCAAGGAGGTTTATTGCCATCAGTTGTGAGGATTCTTGTGTACATGTATGTGTGTCTGTGTGGTGAAATTTAGAAAAAGTGGTCCTCCTGTCTCATCTACTCCTCTCACGTCCCTTTGCTCTTCTCTCCGCTCTCCACTCTGCTCTCCGCTCTGCTCTGCTCTCCGCTCTGCTCTCCGCTCTCCGCTCTGCTCTCCGCTCTCCGCTCTGCTCTACGCAGTGCTTTCCACTGTGTTCTCCACTCTGCTCTACGCAGTGCTTTCCACTGTGTTCTCCACTCTGCGCTCCACTATGCATCCAGAAGTGAATGGATCCCTTGTGTAAGTGGTAATAACTCAGCCCTATTTTCTGTCTTCTCTAGGGTTTCTGCAAGAAAATAAGGAAGTACAGAAAAAAGCAATGTGACTGTTTGGATAACAAGCTGGTGGTGTGGTCTAGGGATTGGTGTGTGTGTCTGTTAGCATATATACATATACAGTTGAAGTCGGAAGTTTACATATACTTAAGTTGGAGTCATTAAAACTCGTTTTCAACCACTCCGCAAATTTCTTGATAACAAACTATAGTTTTGGCAAGTCGGTTAGGACATCTACTTTGTGCATGACACAAGTCATTGTTTACAGACTGATTATTTCACTTATAATTCACTGTATCACAATTCCAGTGGGTCAGAAGATCACATACACTAAGTTGACTGTGCCTTTAAACAGATTGGAATTTTCAAGAAAATTATGTCATGTTTTTAGAAGCTTCTGATAGGCTAATTTACATCGTTTGAGTCAATTGGAGGTCTACCTGGGGACATACATCAAAGCCTCCCTTCAAAATCAGTGCCTCTTTGCTTGGCATCATGGGAAAATCAAAGAAATCAGCCAAGACATCCACACGTCTGGTTCATCCTTGGCAGCAATTTCCAAACAACTGAAGGTACCATGTTCACCTGTACAAACAATAGTGCACAAGTATAAACACAATGGTACCACGCAGGAATCATACCGCTCAGGAAAGAGACGCGTTCTGTCTTCTAGAGATTAACGTCCTTTGGTGCAAAAAGTGCAAATCAATCCCAGAAAACAGCAGAGGACCTTGTGAATTTTGCCGGAAAGAGGTACAAAAGTATATATATCCACAGTAAAACGAGGCCTATATTGACATAACCTGAAAGGCCGCTCAGCAAGGAAGAAGCCACTGCTCCAAAACCCCTATAAAAAAGCCAGAAAACGGTTTGCAACTGTACATGGGGACAAAAGATCGTACTTTTTGGAGAAATGTCCTCTAGTCTGATGAAACAAAAATATAACTGTTTTACCATAATGACCATTGTTATGTTAGGAGGAAAAATGGGGAGGCTTGCAAGCCGAGGAACACCATCCCAACCGTGAAGCATGGGGGTGGAAGCATCATGTTGTGGGGATGATTTGCTGCAGGAGGGACTGGTGCACTTCACAAAATAGATGGCTTCATGAGGTAGGAAAATGATGTGGATATATTGAACCAACATCTCAAGACATCAGTCAGGAAGTTAAAGCTTTGTCGAAAATGGGTCTTCCAAATGGACAATGACCCCAACCATCACAAATCCCTGACCTCAATCTTGTAGAAAATTTGTAAGCAGAACTGAAAAAGTGTGTGTGAGCAAGGAGGCCTACAAACCTGACTCAGTTACACCAGCTCTGTCAAGAGGAATGGGCCAAAATTCACCCGACTTATTGTGGGAAGCTTGTTGAAGGCTTCCCGAAACGTTTGACATTTTAAAGACAATGCTACCAAATACTACACAATGAAATAGGGTGCAGGCCAGGCAGCAGGCTATTAGCCAGCATAGTGGAGTCTGCCACTAGCATAGTCAGTGTAGTCAGCTCAGCTATCACCATTGAGACAGTGTCTGTGCCTCGACCTAGGTTGGGCAAAACTAAACATGGCGGTGTTCGCCTTAGCAATCTCACTAGGATAAAGACCACCTCCATTCCTGTCATTACTGAAAGAGATGATACCTCACATCTCAAAATAGGGCTACTTAATGTTAGATCCCTTACTTCAAAGGCAATTATAGTCAATGAACTAATCACTGATCATAATCTTGATGTGATTGGCCTGACTGAAACATGGCTTAAGCCTGATGAATTTACTGTGTTAAATGAGGCCTCACCTCCTGGATACACTAGTGACCATATCCCCCGTGCATCCCGCAAAGGCGGAGGTGTTGCTAACATTTACGATAGCAAATTTCAATTTACAAAAAAAAAAAAAAAAAAAAAAGACGTTTTCGTCTTTTGAGCTTCTAGTCATGAAATCTATGCAGCCTACTCAATCACTTTTTATAGCTACTGTTTACAGGCCTCCTGGGCCATATACAGCGTTTATCACTGAGTTCCCTGAATTCCTATCGGACCTTGTAGTCATTTCAGGTAATATTCTAATCTTTGGTGACTTTAATATTCACATGGAAAAGTCCACAGACCCACTCCAAAAGGCTTTTGGAGCCATCATCGACTCAGTGGGTTTTGTCCAACATGTCTCTGGACCCACTCACTGTCATACGCTGGACCTAGTTTTGTCCCATGGAATAAATGTTGTGGATCTTAATGTTTTTCCTCATAATCCTGGACTATCGGACCACCATTTTATTACGTTTGCAATTGCAACAAATAATCTGCTCAGACCCCAACCAAGGAACATCAAAAGTCGTGTTATAAATTAACAGACAACACAAAGATTCCTTGATGCCCTTCCAGACTCCCTCTGCCTACCCAAGGACGCCAGAGGACAAAAATCCGTTAACCACCTAACTGAGGATCTCAATTTAACCTTGTGCAATACCCTAGATGCAGTTGCACCCCTAAAAACAAAAAAAAATGTCTCATAAGAAACTAGCTCCCTGGTACACAGAAAATACCCGAGCTCTGAAGCAAGCTTCCAGAAAATTGGAACGGAAATGGCGCCACACCAAACTGTAAGTCTTCCGACTAGCTTGGAAGGACAGTACCGTGCAGTACCGAAGAGCCCTTACTGCTGCTTGATCATCCTATTTTTCTAACTTAATCGAGGAAAATAAGAACAATCCGAAATTCCTTTTTGATACTGTGGCAAAGCTAACTAAAAAGCAGCATTCCCCAAGAGAGGATGACTTTCACTTTAGCAGTGAAATTCATGAACTTCTTTGAGGAAAAGATTATGATTATTAGAAAGCAAATTACGGACTCCTCTTTAAACCTGCATATTCCTCCAAACCTCAGTTGTCCTGAGTCTGCACAACTCTGCCAGGACCTAGGATCAAGAGAGACGCTCAAGTGTTTTAGTACTATATCTCTTGACACAATGATGAAAATAATCATGGCCTCTAAACCTTCAAGCTGTATACTGGACCCTATTCCAACTAAACTACTGAAAGAGCTGCTTCCTGTGCTTGGCCCTCCTATGTTGAACATAATAAACGGCTCTCTATCCACTGGATGTGTACCAAACTCACTAAAAGTGGCAGTAATAAAGCCTCTCTTGAAAAAGCCAAACCTTGACCCAGAAAATATAAAAAACTATCGGCCTATATCGAATCTTCCATTCCTCTCAAATTTTAGAGAAGGCTGTTGCACAGCAACTCACTGCCTTCCTGAAGACAAACAATGTATACGAAATGCTTCAGTCTGGTTTTAGACCCCATCATAGCACTGAGACGGCACTTGTGAAGGTGGTAAATGACATTTTAATGGCATCGGACCGAGGCTCTGCATCTGTCCTCGTGCTCCTAGACCTTAGTGCTGCTTTTGATACCATCGATCACCACATTATTTTGGAGAGATTGGAAACCCAAATTGGTCTACACGGACATGTTCTGGCCTGGTTTAGGTCTTATCTGTCGGAAAGATATCAGTTTGTCTCTGTGAATGGTTTGTCCTCTGACAAATCAACTGTAAATTTCGGTGTTCCTCAAGGTTCTGTTTTAGGACCACTATTGTTTTCGCTATATATTTTACCTCTTAGGAATGTTATTCGAAAACATAATGTAAACTTTCACTGCTATGCGGATGACACACAGCTGTACATTTCAATGAAACATGGTGAAGCCCCAAAATTGCCCTCGCTAGAAGCATGTGTTTCAGACATAAGGAAGTGGATGGCTGCAAACGTTCTACTATTAAACTCGGACAAAACAGAGATGCTTGTTCTAGGTCCCAAGAAACAAAGAGATCTTCTGTTGAATCTGACAATTAATCTTAATGGTTGTACAGTCGTGTTACGAATCCCTTTTGGCTCGACGGTCTAGGGGGGATGGTAATGAGACCCGTAACATAATTTGCTCGCAACTCATGCAAATTATTATTGTGACAAAGTAAAAGTGTGAACGAAATAACCACGACAACAGAAATCTACCGTCAAACTCTAGGTTTATTTATAAACACACGGTAATGGGGGGGAGCAGGAAAAGGGGCTGAGCTGGACCCAAGGAAAGAAACAATAAGTATACAAAAACACACCCCTAAGCTAGACTAGCCTACTTTAACAACAGCTAACTAACTAACCAAAAATACAGTGGGTGGTCCGCCCAGTTCTAACTAGTGTATTTAACAAAGTTCACCTACGGGTAGTGTATGCCCATGGGCGACTTGTCTTGGTTTCCCCCTTTTCCCACCAGCAACAAACAAATACCATAACCAAAAATAATACTCACAGGTGATGACAAAGTGCTATGGAGGTGCTTTAAACAAAAGAGAGGTTTAAGACACAAAGCGAGAGTGAAACACAGAGACCTACAGACATGGCATTTACAGAGAGATTGAGCTGAGCTGAGCTCCAGAACAAACAAATGATGGGGTTTTTAAACCATGGGGAAGGAACTGTGATAGGGTAGGAAATAGGAGGAGGTGTGTCTTCTGATTGATGATTGATTGTTGACTGATTGGGGAGTGATGGTTTTCACCTGTGAGGGGAGAAGGAGAGAAAAGAAACACACACAGGATACACACACACACAGGATAACTGTATCCGTAACAAGTCGTCTCAAATAAAACTGTGAAGGACCTCGGCGTTACTCTGGACCCTGATCTCTCTTTTGAAGAACATATCAAGACCATTTCGAGGACAGCTTTTTTCCATCTACGTAACATTGCACAAATCAGAAACTTTCTGTCCAAAAATGATGCAGAAAAATTAATCCATGCTTTTGTCACTTCTAGGTTAGACTACTGCAATGCTCTTTTTCCGGCTACCCGGATAAAGCACTAAATAAACTTCAGTTAGTGCTAAATACGGCTGCTAGAATCCTGACTAGAACCAAAAAATTTGATCATATTACTCCAGTGCTAGCCTCTCTACACTGGCTTCCTGTCAAAGCAAGGGCTGATTTCAAGGTTTTACTGCTAACCTACAAAGCATTACATGGGCTTGCTCCTACCTACCTCTCTGATTTGGTCCTGCCGTACATACCTACACGTACGCTACGGTCACAAGACGCAGGCCTCCTAATTGTCCCTAGAATTTCTAAGCAAACAGCTGGAGGCAGGGCTTTCTCCTATAGAGCTCAATTTTTATGGAACGGTCTGCCTACCCATGTCAGAGACGCAAACTCGGTCTCAACCTTTAAGTCTTTACTGAAGACTCATCTCTTCAGTGGGTCATATGATTGAGTGTAGTCTGGCCCAGGAGTGGGAAGGTGAACGGAAAGGCTCTGGAGCAACAAACCGCTCTTGCTGTCTCTGCCTGGCCGGTTCCCCTCTTTCCACTGGGATTCTCTGCCTCTAATCCTGTTACGGGGGCTGAGTCACTGGCTTGCTGGGGCTCTCTCATGCCGTCCCTGGGGGGGGTGC
Organism: Oncorhynchus keta; assembly: GCF_023373465.1. Classification (NCBI taxonomy): domain Eukaryota; kingdom Metazoa; phylum Chordata; class Actinopteri; order Salmoniformes; family Salmonidae; genus Oncorhynchus; species Oncorhynchus keta. Next base: position 2,606,606 of record NC_068421.1, read on the forward strand.
GTCACCTGGGTGGGTTGATTCACTGTTGTGGTCGGCCTGTCTGGGTTGGCGCCCCCCTTGGGTTGTACCGTGGCGGAGATCTTTGTGGGCTATACTCGGCCTTGTCTCAGGATGGTAAGTTGGTGGTTGAAGATATCCCTCTAGTGGTGTGGGGGCTGTGCTGTGGCAAAGTGGGTGGGGTTATATCCTTCCTGTTTGGCCCTGTCCGGGGGTGTCCTCGGATGGGGCCACAGTGTCTCCTGACCCCTCCTGTCTCAGCCTCCAGTATTTATGCTGCAGTAGTTCATGTGTCGGGGGGCTAGGGTCAGTTTGTTATATCTGGAGTACTTCTCCTGTCCTATTCGGTGTCCTGTGTGAATCTAAGTGTGCGTTCTCTAATTCTCTCCTTCTCTCTTTCTTTCTCTCTCTCGGAGGACCTGAGCCCTAGGACCATGCCCCAGGACTACCTGACAGGATGACTCCTTGCTGTCCCCAGTCCACCTGGCCATGCTGCTGCTCCAGTTTCAACTGTTCTGCCTTACTATTATTCAACCATGCTGGTCATTTATGAACATTTGAACATCTTGGCCACGTTCTGTTATAATCTCCACCCGGCACAGCCAGAAGAGGACTGGCCACCCCACATATGCTCTCTCTAATTCTCTCTTTCTTTCTCTCTCTCGGAGGACCTGAGCCCTAGGACCGTGCCCCAGGACTACCTGACATGATGGCTCCTTGCTGTCCCCAGTCCACCTGACTGTGCTGCTGCTCCAGTTTCAACTGTTCTGCCTTATTATTATTTGACCATGCTGGTCATTTATGAACATTTGAACATCTTGGTCATGTTCTGTTATAATCTCTACCCGGCACAGCCAGAAGAGGACTGGCCACCCCACATAGCCCGGTTCCTCTCTAGGTTTCTTCCTAGGTTTTGGCCTTTCTAGGGAGTTTTTCCTAGCCACCGTGCTTTTACACCTGCATTGTTTGCTGTTTGGGGTTTTAGGCTGGGTTTCTGTACAGCACTTTGAGATATCAGCTGATGTACGAAGGGCTATATAAATAAATTTGATTTGATTTGATTTGATTACTACTTGAGCGTATGTAAACTTCTGACGCACTGGGAATGTGATGGAAGACATTAAATCTGAAATAAATCATTCTCTCTAATATTCTGACATTTCACACTCTTAAAAGAAAGTGGTGATCCTGACTGACCTAATGACAGGGAAGTTTTACTAGGATTAAATGTAAGGAATTGTGAAAAACTGAGTTAAAATGTATTTGGCTAAGGTGTATTTAAACTCACGACTTCAACTGTATATATGTATTTTTAAAAAGTCCTCTCAATGTCAACTGCATTTATTTTCAGCAAATGTAATATGGGTAAATATGTGTATGAACATAACAAGATTCAACAACAGACATAAACTGAACAAGTTCCACAGACATGTAACTAACAGAAATGGAATAATGTGTGAATGTGAACAAAGGGGAGGTCAAAATCAAAATGAACAGTCAGTATCTGGTGTGGCCACCAGCTGCATTAAGTACTGCCGTGTGTCTCCTCCTCATGGACTGCAACAGATTTGCCAGTTCTTGCTGTGAGATGTTACCCCACTTTTCCACCAAGGTACCTGCAAGTTCCCGGACATTTCTTGGGGGAATGGCCCTAGCCCTCACCCTCCGATCCAACAGCTCCCAGACGTGCTCAATGGGTTTGAGATCCGGGCTCTTCGCTGGCCATGGCAGAACACTGACATTCCTGTCTTGCAGGAAATCACACACTGAACGAGCGGAATGGCTGGTGGCATTGTCATGCTGGAGGGTCATGTCAGGATGAGCCTGCAGGAAGGTTACCACATGAGGGAGGAGGATGTCTTCCCTGTAACACACAGCATTGTCATGCTGGAGGGTCATGTCAGGATGAGCCTGCAGGAAGGGAGGGAGGAGGATGTCTTCCCTGTACCATGCATGAGGGAGGAGGATGTCTTCCCTGTAACACACAGCGTTGTCATGCTGGAGGGTCATGTCAGGATGAGCCTGCAGGAAGGGTTACCACATGAGGGAGGAGGATGTCATGCTCCCCTGTAACACACAGCGTTGTCATGCTGGAGGGTCATGTCAGGATGAGCCTGCAGGAAGGTTACCACATGAGGGAGGAGGATGTCTTCCCTGTAACACACAGCGTTGTCATGCTGGAGGGTCATGTCAGGATGAGCCTGCAGGAAGGTTACCACATGAGGGAGGAGGATGTCTTCCCTGTAACACACAGCGTTGTCATGCTGGAGGGTCATGTCAGGATGAGCCTGCAGGAAGGAAGGGG
>NC_068421.1:2613907-2618907 GCF_023373465.1 Oncorhynchus keta
CTAGTGGATGGATAGAAAGGGTGATGTATCAACCCCTGTCTAAAGCCTAGTGGACAGATATAAAGGGTGATGTATCAACCCCTGTCTGAAGCCTAGTGGACAGATTGAAAGGGTGATGTATCACCCCCTGTCTGAAGCCTGGTGGACAGATAGAAAGGGTGATGTATCAACCCCTGTCTAAAGCCAAGTGGACAGATAGAAAGGGTGATGTATCAACCCCTGTCTAAAGCCTAGTGGACAGATATAAAGGGTGATGTATCAACCCCTGTCTGAAGCCTAGTGGACAGATAGAAAGGGTGATGTATCAACCCCTGTCTAAAGCCTAGTGGTCGGATAGAAAGGGTGATGTATCAACCCCTGTCTGAAGCCTAGTGGACAGATAGAAAGGGTGATGTATCAACCCCTGTCTTAAGCCTAGTGGACAGATAGAAAGGGTGATGTATCAACCCCTGTCTGAAGCCTAGTGGACAGATAGAAAGGGTGATGTATCAACCCCTGTCTAAAGCCTAGTGGTCAGATAGAAAGGGTGATGTATCAACCCTTGTCTTAAGCCTAGTGGACAGATAGAAAGGGTGATGTATCAACCCCTGTCTGAAGCCTAGCGGTCGGATAGAAAGGGTGATTGTCACCTCTATGCTCCGTCTTTGATTTTCTTGTGTTTGTTTTTCAGGGCAGGGATGTGGGATGAGGAGGTTGTGTACATCTACCTCACAGCTCATCATGAATCCCATGTTTCCAGGAATACAGAGGGAAATCAAGACCCCAAGTTCACAGACACATACTGTACATGTGGACACACACACACACACACACACACACACACACACACACACACACACACACACACACACACACACACACACACACACACACACACACACACACACACACACACACATGCATGTATGCACACACAAACATTTACAAACGTTGATATCAGTTCACAAATTGTGTGTGCGTGCTCCTGTGTGTGTTTGACTGTTGAGTGTAGAGCCTACAGGAGTTTTGTTAGCAGTGGTAAATATGTTGACTGTGACTGTGTTGACTGAGCTATCATTGTGTGAGCAGTGGTAACTGGGTTGAGTGTGACTGTGTTGACTGTGCCTGTGTTGACTGTGGCAGTGTTGACTGAGCTATCATTGTGTAATCAGCAGTAACTGGGTTGAGTGTGACTGTGTTGAATGTGACAGTGTTGACTGTGACTGTGTTGAATGTGACAGTGTTGACTGTGCTGTGTTGACTGAGAAATATCATTGTGTGAGCAGTGGTAACTGTGTTGACTGTGACTGTGTTGACTGTGACAGTGTTGACTGTGCTGTGTTGACTGAGAAATATCATTGTGTGAGCAGTGGTAACTGTGTTGACTGTGACTGTGTTGACTGTGACAGTGTTGACTGTGCTGTGTTGACTGAGAAATATCATTGTGTGAGCAGTGGTAACTGTGTTGACTGTGACTGTGTTGACTGAGATATCATTGTGTGAGCAGCGGTAACTGTGTTGACTGTGACAGTGTTGACTGAGAAATCATTGTGTGAGCAGTGGTAACTGGGTTGAGTGTGACTGTGTTGACTGTGACTGTGTTGACTGTGACAGTGTTGACTGTGACTGTGTTGACTGTGACAGTGTTGACTGTGACAGTGTTGACTGAGCTATCATTGTGTACGCAGCGGTAACTGTGTTGACTGTGACAGTGTTGACTGAGAAATCATTGTGTGAGCAGTGGTAACTACTTGTAAATGAGAATTTGATCTTAGCTGACTTGCAAATATCAATGAAGGTAAAAAGATAATACTTTCCCTCCACATTCAACATCCTGTTTGGTCACTTTCTCTACATCTCAAGCTCAATTCACACTTGCAATATCTTATACATTCACAACACACAAGTGTGCATGTGTACACACAGAGACAGACAGATGCACGGACGGACGGACGGACGGACGGACGGACGGACGGACGGACGGACGGACGGACGGACGGACGGACGGACGGACGGACGGACGGACGGACGGACAGACAGACAGACAGACAGACAGACAGACAGACAGACAGACAGACAGACAGACAGACAGACAGACAGACAGACAGACAGACAGACAGACAGACAGACAGACAGACAGACAGACAGACAGACAGACAGACAGACAGAGAAAGACATGGAGGGAGAAAGTGAGACAGTGAAAAAAAAGAATCCGAGATTGAAAAAATGTGAATAGGATGGTGAGAGGGAAAGAGGGATTTTGGATTCCATTTATCAGAGTGCCGTGTAGCGTGACAGTATCTCTCCCGTCTAAATAGGCTTGGGCTCATGCATATGGATGAGCTACTGTACAAGGTAATTAAATTGAGTTTTGGTTTGATTGCTGAGTTCTTTTAAATTATTAACGAGGTGGAGGAAAACTAAAAACTACCCATGGAGCATCACTCCACCCTGGACCTGATAGATAGATAGATCCCCGCACTCGTTACCCAGCACGCCACATTTAACAGCTTGACCTACACAGAGGATTATTTATTAAGAGCTTAGATCAAAACTCATCAATAGTGATCAAAGACACTCTTTTGAGGTATTTTACATTGAATAAGACATTAATTCACAAATAAACGTTTTAGTATGCTGTATATGCCATTCATGTTATGATATGACAGGCAGAGCAGGGGAACCATCGGAGGCCTATTCAGCCTGAGATCTTATGAAGGCTCTCATTCCCTGGCAGGTCCCACCCCACAAGTCAGTATTCCACGTCCATCCATGTCTGAGGACGTTGGGAGATGAGGTGGAAACAGGCCACAAGTGGGCAACAGTGAGCACTTGTTGTTACTTTGAGGTAGTTTTTTTAATTTTCTAGTGTGTTGTGAACAGGGATGGCGGATGGGCGTAAGCATCTACCTCTGATTCCATCTGCCTCTTATTCCATCTGCCTCTGATTCCATCTGCCTCTGATTCCATCTGCCTCTGATTCCATCTGCCTCTGATTCCATCTGCCTCTGATTCCATCTGCCTCTGATTCCATCTTCCTCTGATTACATCCGCCTCTGATTCCATCTGCCTCTGATTCCATCTGCCTATTATTCCATCTGCCTCTGATTCCATCTTCCTCTGATTACATCCGCCTCTGATTCCATCTGCCTCTGATTCCATCTGCCTATTATTCCATCTGCCTCTGATTCCATCTTCCTCTGATTACATCCGCCTCTGATTCCATCTGCCTCTGATTCCATCTGCCTCTGATTCCATCTTCCTCTGATTACATCCGCCTCTGATTCCATCTGCCTCTGATTCCATCTTCCTCTGATTCCATCTGCCTCTTATTACATCCACCTCTGATTACATCCGCCTCTGACTCCATCTGCCTCTGATTCCATCCGCCTCTTATTCCATCTGCCTCTGATTCCATCTGCCTCTGATTCCATCTGCCTCTGATTCCATCTTCCTCTGATTCCATCTGCCTCTTATTACATCCACCTCTGATTACATCCGCCTCTGACTCCATCTGCCTCTGATTCCATCCGCCTCTTATTCCATCTGCCTCTGATTACATCTGCCTCTGATTCCATGTGTCCAGTGATAGAAAGTTGTTTTTGATATTTTTGTTTAAAGCCTATCCCAAACCTTAACCCTTACCTTAACCATACAGAGTTAATGTCTGAACTTCACCCAAACCTTAACCCTTACCTTAACCATACAGAGTTAATGTCTGAACTTCACCCAAACCTTAACCCTTACCTTAACCATACAGAGTTAATGTCTGAACTTCACCCAAACCTTAACCCTTACATTAACCATACAGAGTTAATGTCTGAACTTCACCCAAACCTTAACCCTTACCTTCACCATACAGAGTTAATGTCTGAACTTCACCCAAACCTTAACCCTTACCTTAACCATACAGAGTTAATGTCTGAACTTCACCCAAACCTTAACCCTTACCTTAACCATACAGAGTTAATGTCTGAACTTCACCCAAACCTTAACCCTTACCTTAACCATACAGAGTTAATGTCTGAACTTCACCCAAACCTTAACCCTTACCTTAACCATACAGAGTTAATGTCTGAACTTCACCCAAACCTTAACCCTTACCTTAACCATACAGAGTTAATGTCTGAACTTCACCCAAACCTTAACCCTTACCTTAACCATACAGAGTTAATGTCTGAACTTCACCCAAACCTTAACCCTTACCTTAACCATACAGAGTTAATGTCTGAACTTCACCCAAACCTTAACCCTTACCTTAACCATACAGAGTTAATGTCTGAACTTCACCCAAACCTTAACCCTTACCTTAACCATACAGAGTTAATGTCTGAACTTCACCCAAACCTTAACCCTTACCTTAACCATACAGAGTTAATGCCTGAACTTCACCCAAACCTTAACCCTTACCTTCACCATACAGAGTTAATGTCTGAACTTCACCCAAACCTTAACCCTTACCTTAACCATACAGAGTTAATGTCTGATTCACCCAAACCTTAACCCTTACCTTAACCATACAGAGTTAATGTCTGAACTTCACCCAAACCTTAACCCTTACCTTAACCATACAGAGTTAATGCCTGAACTTCACCCAAACCTTAACCCTCCTTAACCATACAGAGTTAATGTCTGAACTTCACCCAAACCTTAACCCTTACCTTAACCATACAGAGTTAATGTCTGAACTTCACCCAAACCTTAACCCTTACCTTAACCATACAGAGTTAATGTCTGAACTTCACCCAAACCTTAACCCTTACCTTAACCATACAGAGTTAATGTCTGAACTTCACCCAAACCTTAACCCTTACCTTAACCATACAGAGTTAATGTCTGAACTTCACCCAAACCTTAACCCTTACCTTAACCATACAGAGTTAATGTCTGAACTTCACCCAAACCTTAACACTTACCTTAACCATGAGTTAATGTCTGAACTTCACCCAAACCTTAACACTTACCTTAACCATACAGAGTTAATGTCTGAACTTCACCCAAACCTTAACACTTACCTTCAC
>NC_068421.1:2623907-2646407 GCF_023373465.1 Oncorhynchus keta
AAGGTTCAGCTAAAGACACACTATGTCACGCCCTGATCTGAATCACCTGTCCTTGTGCATTTCTCCACCCCCCTCCAGGTGTCGCCCATCTTCCCCATTATCAGCTGTGTATTTATGCCTAGAAGGTTCAGGTCAATACCCACTAGTCTAGAACATTCAGGTCAACACCCGTGAAATGGTTTAGGTCAATACCCACTAGTCTAGAAGGTTCAGGTCAATACCCACTAGTTTAGACATTTCAGGTCAGTACCCACTAGTCTAGAATGTTCAGGTCAATACCCATGAAATGTTTCAAGTCAATACCCACTAGAAAATAATCTTCAGGTCAATACTCACTAGAATAGAAAGTTCAGGTCAATACCCACTAGAAGGTACAATAAGTACATTCCCACTAGACCAGGTGGTTTAGGTTGATACCCACTAGTCTACAAAGTTCAGGTCAATTCACACGAGACTAGAAGGTTCAGGTCAATACCCACTAGACTAGAAGGTTCAGGTCCATATGCAGTAGACCAGGAGGTTTAGATTATTTGTAAATCCTTTCATCATTCATTATTAATTTCTAAAGACAATGTGTCTTTTGTTGGTACTGTTTAAGACAGGCTTCAAAGGAAAGAGACGAGAGAGAAGGGAGAAAGAGGGGAGAAAGAAGGGAGAAAGAGAGGAGAAGGAAGGAAGAGAGAAAGAGGGGAGAAAGAAGGGAGAAAGAGAGAAGAAAGAAGGGAGAAAGAAGGGACAAAGAAGGGAGAAAGAGAGAAGAAAGAAGGGAGAAAGAAAGAAGAAAGAAGGGAGAAAGAGAGGAGAAAGAAGGGAGAAAGAAGGGAAAAGGAGAGGAGAAAGAAGGGAGAAAGAGGAGAAAGAAGGGAGAAAGAAGGGAGAAAGAGAGGAGAAAGAAGGGAGAAAGAAGAGAGAAAGAGAGGAGAAAGAAGGGAGAAAGAAGGGTGAAAGAGAGGAGAAAGAAAGGAGAAAGAAGGGAGAAAGAAAGGAGAAAGAGAGAAGAAAGAGGGGAGAAAGAGAGGAGAAAGAAGCGAGAAAGAAAGGGGAGAAAGAGAAAGATGAAAGAAGGGAGAAAGAAGGAGAAAGATAGAAGAAGGGAGAAAGAAGGAGAAAGAAAGAGAGAGAGAAAGAGAAAGAGAGAAAGAAGAGAGAAAGAGAGGATAAAGAAGGGAGAAATAATGGAGAAAGAGAGAAAGAGAGGAGAAAGAGAAAGAGAGGAAGGGAGAAAGAAGGGAGAAAGAGAGGAGAAAGAAGGGAGAAAGAGAGGAGAAAGAAGGGAGAAAGAAGGGACAAAGAAGGGACAAAGAGAGAGAAAGAGAGGGAGAAAGATAGAAGAAGGGGAGAAAGAAGGGAGAAAGAAGGGAGAAAGAAAGGATAGAAAGAAGAAGAAAGAAGGGAGAAAGATAGGAGAAAGAGGGGAGACAGAGAGAAGAAAGAAGGGAGAAAGAGAGGAGAAAGAAGGGAGAAAGAAGAGAGAAAGAGAGGAGAAAGAAGGGAGAAAGAAGGGTGAAAGAGAGGAGAAAGAAAGGAGAAAGAAGGGAGAAAGAAAGGAGAAAGAGAGAAGAAAGAGGGGAGAAAGAGAGGAGAAAGAAGCGAGAAAGAGTGGCGAAAGAGAGGAGAAAGAAGGGACAAAGAGAGGAGAAAGAGAGGAGAAAGAAGAGAGAAAGAGAGGATAAAGAAGGGAGAAATAATGGAGAAAGAGAGGAGAAAGAAAGGAGAAAGAAGGGAGAAAGAAGGGAGAAAGAGAGGAGAAAGAAGGGAGAAAGAGAGGAGAAAGAAGGGAGAAAGAAGGGAGAAAGAGAGGAGAAAGAAGGGAGAAAGATAGAAGAAGGGAGAAAGAAGGGAGAAAGAAGGGAGAAAGATAGAAGAAGGGAGAAAGAAGGGAGAAAGATAGGAGAAAGAGGGGAGACAGAGAGAAGAAAGAAGGGAGAAAGAGAGGAGAAAGAAGGGAGAAAGAGAGGAGAAAGAAGGGAGAAATAATGGAGAAAGAAGGGAGAAAGAGAGAAGAAAGAGGGGAGAAAGAGAGGAGAAAGAAGGGAGAAAGAGTGGAGAAAGAGAGGAGAAAGAAGGGACAAAGAAGGGACAAAGAAGAGAGAAAGAGAGGAGAAAGAAGGGAGAAAGAGAGGAGAAAGAAGGGAGAAAGAGAGAAGAAAGGAGAAAGAAGGGAGAAAGAGAGGAGAAAGAAGGGAGAAAGAGAGGAGAAAGAGGGGAGAAAGAGAGAAGAAAGAAGGGAGAAAGAGAGGAGAACATTGGAATGGTGTCTCAGCGTCCATGTTCTCTCCAAGAGCACCCCTCCAACCCATGTGAGAGAGGAGAAATTAATAAAGAACTAGACACGAGGGTACGCTGGTCCATTGCTTCTCCTCTCTTTCTTTCTCTCTCTCTCTCTCTCTCCCTTTCTCCCTCTCCACACCTCCACTCTGCGAACGTTCTTAACTGAGCTGCTCTCTCTTTTCAATACTGCTAATTAAAAATGTCTGATGCATCAACACGCCTAAGCTGGTTATAGATTTAGTTTCCCTGAGCGAAGGTTTGCAAAGAGAAGAGGGGAAAGTGAGAGAGAGAAATAAAGTTAAATCTACTGAATTGCCCTCTGCGGTTCACTCTCAATGTTTGGGGATCTGGAGTGGTGGGTATTAAGAATCAGAAATGACATCAAACCACAATGAAAGGACACTGAGAAGGAGGTATGTGTGTGCATGTTTCAGTGCTGCTATTAGTGTGTGTGAATATGTGTGTGTGCATATGGGTGAATGTGCATGTGTTTGTGTGTGTGTGTATGTTTGTGTGTACATGTGTGCGCGTACATGTGTGAGCGTGTGTGTGTGTTATTGACAGCGAGCAACTGCTTGCTGGAGACACTGGCTCAGCTGATAGCCCAGTTCTGGGGATAAGGAGAGGAGAGCTCAGGCTCTGAGCCAAGACACGCTTTGATCACACTTTTATGTTCTCTCCTATATCTCCTCCCTCTCTCTTCCCTCCCTCTTTTCTCTCATCCCTCTCTCCCTCTCTCTTCCCTCCCTTTCTCCTCTCATCCCTCCATCTCCATCTCTCTCTCTCTCTCTCTCTCTCTCTCTCTCTCTCTCTCTCTCTCTCTCTCAATTCAATTCAATTCAATTCAATTCAATTCAAGGGGCTTTATTGGCATTGGGAAACATGTGTTAACATTGCCAAAGCAAATGAGGTAGATAATATACAAAAGTGTATAGATAAGGTAGATAATTACACATACGGCCTCCCGGGTGACGCAGTGGTTAAGGGCGCTGTACTGCAGCACCAGCTGTGCCATCAGAGACTCTGGGTTCGCGCCCAGGCTCTGTCGTAACCTGCCGCGACCGGGAGGTCCGTGGGGCGACGCAAAATTGGCCTAGTGTCGTCCGTCTAGCGTCGTCCGGGTTAGGGAGGGCTTGGCCGGTAGGGATGTCCTTGTCTCATCACGCACCAGCGCCTCCTGTGGCGGGCTGGGCGCAGTGCGCGCTAACCAAGGTTGCCAGGTGCACAGTGTTTCCTTCGACATATTGGTGTGGCTGGCTTCCTTGTTGGATGCGCGCTGTGTTAAGAAGCAGTGCGGCTTGGTTGGGTTGTGTATCGGAGGACCCATGACTTTCAACCTTCTTCTCTCCCGAGCCCATACGGGAGTTGTAGCGATAAGACAAGATAGTAACTACTAAAAACAATTGGATTCCACGAAATTGGGGAGAAAAAGGGGTTAAAAAAAACCATTACACATACAGACAACTCTCTCTCAGACAACTCTCTCTCAGTCATTCACTACTCTCTCTCAGACTACTCTCTCTCAGACAACTCTCTCTCATACAACTCTCTCTCAGACAACTCTCTCTCATACAACTCTCTCTCAGACTACTCTCTCTCATACAACTCTCTCTCAGACAACTCTCTCTCATACAACTCTCTCTCATACAACTCTCTCTCATACAACTCTCTCTCTCTCAGGGCCAAGACAGAAGGGAGTAAGTGTCAATAGGCTGAGTGGTGACTGACTTCAAAACATACTGTATAATCAGGACCAATCATGAGAAGTCATCTCTGACTTATGCTTACAAGCCCTTTAACCAACAATGCAGTTGTAAGAAAATAAGAGATTAAATACATTTTTTAAAAGTAACACAATAAAATAACAACAATGAGGTTATTAACAGGGGGTACCGGTACAGAGTCAATGTGTGGGGGAACAGGTTAGTTGAGGTAATTGAGGTAATATGTACATGTAGGTAGGGGTAAACTATGCATAGATAACAAACATTAGCAGAAGCGTAAAAAAAAGGGAGTCAATGCAAATAGTCCAGATAGCTATTTGATTCGTTGTTCAGCAGTCTCATGGTTTGGGGGTAGAAGATGTTTAAAAGCCTTGTGGACCTAGACTTGGCCATCTGCTTCCGCTTGCCATGCGGTAGCAGGGAGAACAGTTTATGACTTGGGTGGCTGGAGTATTTGACCATTTTTAGGTTCTTCCTCTGACACCGCCTGGTATAGAGGTCCTGGATGGCAGGAAGCTTGGCCCCAGTGATGTACTGGGCCGTACGCACTACCCTCTGTAGTGTCTTGCGGTCAGAGACCGAGCAGTTGCCATACCAGCCGGTGAAGCAAACAGTCAGGATGCTCTTGATGGTGCAGCTGTAGAAGTTTTTGAGGATCCAAGGACCCATGCCAAATATTTTCCGGCTCCTGAGGGGGAATGGGCATTGTTGTGCCCTCTTCACAACCGTCTCGGTGTGTATGGACCCAGTGGAGGCTGCTGAGGTGAGGACGGCACATAGTAATGGCTGGAACAGGGTCAATGGAATGTCATCAAACACATCGAAAACATTTATTTAATAGCATTCCACCCATTCCACTCCAGCCATTAGAAAGAGCACGTCCTCCCAAATGAAGGTGTCACCTACCTCCGGTGGTTGGACCATGATAGTTTGTTGGTGATGTGGACTGGCCCGTTGATGTGAATGGGAGCATGCTCGGCCCTCATTTTCCTGTAGTCCACGATCAGCTCCTTTGTCTTGCTCATGTTGAGGTTGTTGTTCTGGCACGTCTCTGACCTCCTCCTTATAGTCTGTCTCATCGTTGCCGGTGATCAGGCCTACGACCGTTGTGTCGTCGTCAAACTTAACAATGCTGTTGGAGTTGTGCTTAGCAACACAGTCGTGGGTGAACAGGGAGTAAAGGGGGGGCTGAGCACACACCCCTGAGGGGCCCCATGTTGAAGATCAGAGTGGCAGATGTGTTGTTGCCTACCCTTACCACCTGGAGGCGACCAGTCAGGAAGTCCAGGATCCAATTGCGGAGGCAGATGTATAGTCCAATGGTTCTTAGCTTAGTGATGAGATTTGAGGGCACTATGGTGTTGAATGCTAAGCTGTAGTCAATGAACAGCATTCTCACACAGATGTTCCTTTTGTCCAGGTGGGAAAGGGCAGTGTGGAGTGCAATTGAGATTGTGTCATCTATGGATCTGTTGGGGTGGTATCCAAATTGGAGTGTGTCTAGGATTTCTGGTATGATGGCATTGATGTGAGCCGTGACCAGCCTTTCAAAACACTTCATGGACGTGAGTGCTACGGGGCGGTAGTCATTTAGACAGGTAACTTTGGCGTTATTGGGCTCAGGGACTATGTTGGTCTGCTTGAAACCAGTAGGTTTCACAGACTCTGTCAGGGAGAGGTTGAAAATGTCACTGAAGACATGCCCATTGGTCCACGCTTGCTCTGAGTACACATCCAGGTCATCCATCTGGCCCAGCGGCCTTGTGAATGCTGACCTGTTTAAAGGTCTTACTCACATGGACGACGGAGAGCGTGATCACACAGTCGTCCTGAACAGCTGATGCTCTCATGCATTCTTCAGTTTGCTTGACTCGAAGAAATCATAGAAAGCATTTTGCTTGTCTGGTATTCTCGTGTCACTGGGCAGCTTGTGGCTGGGTGTCCCTTTGTAATCCTTAATAGTTTGCAAGCCCTGCCCCATCTGACAAGCATCAGAGATGGCGTTGTAGGTATGCCATCTTAGTCCTGTATTGATGTTTTGCCTGTTTGATGGTTCATCTGAGGGTATAGCGGGATTTCTTATAAGTGTCTGGATTAGTGTCCCGCTCCTTGAAAGCTTCAGCTGTAGCCTTTAGCTCATGTAATACATGGCTTCTGGTTGGGATATGTATGTACGGTCACTGTGGAGACAAATTCATCGATGCACTAATTGATGAAGCTGGTGACTGATGTGGTGTACTCCTCAATGCTATCAGATGAATCACGGATCACATTCCAGTAGCAAAACTAGCAAATGCTAGCAAAACAGTCCAAAACAGAAGCTTTAGTTTCTGCTTGTAAGCATGAATCAGGAGGATAGAATCACGGTCAGATTTGCCAAATAGAGGGTGAGGGAGAACTTTGTACGCCTCTATGTGTGTTAAGTAAATGTGGTCTAGAGTTGTTTTTCTTCTGGTTGCACATTTGGCATGATGTTAGAATGGATTTAAGTTTCACTGCATTAAAGTCCCCAGCCTCCAGGTGTGTATGGACCCAGCCTCCATGTGTGTAGGGACCGAGCCTCCAGGTGTGTATGGACCCAGCCTCCAGGTGTGTATGGACCCAGCCTCCAGGTGTGCATGGACCCAGCCTCCAGGTGTGTATGGACCCAGCCTCCAGGTGTGTATGGACCCAGCCTCCAGGTGTGTATGGACCCAGCCTCCAGTTGTGTATGGACCCAGCCTCCAGGTGTGTATGGACCCAGCCTCCAGGTGTGTATGGACCCAGCCTCCAGGTGTGTAGGGACCGAGCCTCCAGGTGTGTATGGACCCAGCCTCCAGGTGTGTATGGACCCAGCCTCCAGGTGTGTATGGACCCAGCCTCCAGGTGCGTCCCTTCTGGGTGAGCATTTTCTTGTTTGCCTATTGCCTTATACAGTTTGTTTAAGATATAACAGTTTCTAATGTCCCGTTGGTAGGATAGTCTCGAACGGAGCTTGTCCAGTTTATTCTCTAATGATTGCACGTTAGCTAATAGGACCGATGGTAGAGGCGGGTTACTCACTCGCCGACAAATTCCTACAAGGCACCCGGATCTGCGGACTCTGTATCTCCGTCTGCTCTTCATGTGAATGACAGGGATTTTTGCCTGGTCCAGGAGTAGCAGACTCATTAAAGAAAACAGCTTTGTCCAGTTTGAGGTGAATAATCGCTGTTCTGATATCCAGAAGCTCTTTTTGGTCATAAGAGATGGTACCACAAAGATTATGTACAAAAAAAGTTACCAACAATGCGAAAAAAAACACACAAAATAGCACGATTGGTCAGGAGCCGTTAAAATGTCAGCTATCCCCTCCAGGCGTCATTCCAAATATCACATTCTTACTGCCATTTGGATCATAACAGTTATCCCTTGTGTGGTAATCATGTTTTGTTATTCACCCAATGTTCCCTGTATCAGATGGACCCACATTATTGGGTTTTTAAAACAGTACAGCCATAACAATGTACAGTATGTAAAAATACTTAATACTTAGATGTTGACTTCTATATTAAACATGCATGGTTAATCTGTCTGATCACATTTATCAATCAAAGCGCTATTCAGTTTATTTTTATATAATGTGATTTTTTTAAACAAAAATCTATTATAATGAAGACGTGTAAAAAAAAATCATGTTTATCTTGATGAAATATAAATGGAACTGGTATTCATCACCACTGATGTTCATTGCTTTGAACTGAACAAATTGGAAGGACACATTTTACATACAGTATTTTACGGAAATTATAAATGAGCCCCATTGAACCCAAATGAAGATCGGTCTACACACCACATGAGGGACAAAGTGTTACAAATGTATTTTTTGCATTTGATTCATGTGTACTGTGTCTTCCTGTCCTTATTGGGTCCACACACTTCGCAGCACTTCTTGTTGCTACCGGCTCCAATCTAGAATAGTGAAAATATGTATCTCGGAGTGGTGTGCACACCACCTACCGCTTCCGAGTATATTGCTCGCTAATGTTCGGTCTCAGGATAATAAAGTTGATGAGCTCAGGGCGAGGATTTCCTTCCAGAGAGACATCGGGATTGTAGCATACGCCGTTTCACGGAAACATGGCTAACTCTGGATATACTGTCTGAGTCCGTACAGCCAGTTGGGTTCTCAGTTCATCGCGCAGACAGGAAAAAATATCTCTCCGGGAAGAAGAATGGCAGGGGGGTATTTTTCATGATTAACAACTCATGGTGTGATTGTGGTGGGATTGTGATAACATACAGAAACTCAAGTCCTTTTGTTCACCTGACCTAGAATACCTCAAAATCAAATGCCCAACCGTATTACCTCCCCTTCGGATATAGTTACATCCGTGTATATTATCCCTCAAGCCGAAACCACGACGGCCCTCAAAGAACTTAACCGGACTTTCTGCAAACTGAAAACCACACGTTTATTATAGCTTATACATACTATATACGTTTTATGGATACAATAGTTACATTTAGTTTGTTTTTAGTCCGGTCCTTCCTCTACAACCAACTTCTCTTCTTCTCTCTTTCCGTCCTGTTTGATTTCTATTTGCCAAATATCTTTAACTGTGCTGTTTCACAAAAGTTCTGAACCTACATACATTTTACACACAATATATATTTCACATTTGCTATCTTGTTGTTATTAGTCAAACTATTCTTATTCAAATTTTCCATTTGAGCTTTTTATATTAATGTGCTCATTTGGAGGTTACCCTCCCATCTTCATGTCCTCACCACTCCTTGTCTTTCAGATGATGGACATAATAGGAGCGTTTGTCCTGAAGATAGTCACACAGGCCTCTGGGGCCATAGGTCTTACTTAGTACATAGTCTACTTTCACTAATGAAATTATATAAAGCAAACCCATTTCAGTTCTGTGAGCCACTAACGAAGCCTACTCTCATGTCACCCTTCTCTCTCTCTCTCTCTTTCTCTTTCTCTCTTCTTCTGCACAGTTAAGAAGGCCTGAGAGGAGGTCCTGGGGTCCTGGTGAGTCAGATATAATCTGCTGATGTCATAAGAGCGAGACAGCCTTGCCCTTCAGACTCCTGAATATGACTCACAGAATCCTTATCTCCATGATATGGTACAATGGGGTATGGGACAAAAAAAAATGGTATGTGTGTATGTGTCGCTAGCGTTTAGATTGAAAAATACTGTGGTCAAATGTGTTGTATCTCTATCTTCCATACACAGTTTCTCTGTAGGAGCTGGCAGTGGATCTACAAAGGGATATTCTGACTCTCTTGGATAAATAACCTCTCTCTCACACACACCAACACACATCCGTGCACATGCACAAACACCTTCCCTGACACTCAACTCTGCTGTAATAAATCAATTGAAATTCAGCCCAATCCATCCTATCCTTTAGCTTTCAGAGAGAGTGAAACTCACGGTGTAGCTGGCTTAAAATCTCACGTCAAAGAGACAGCAGAGCTCCAATAAAGCTGTGAATACACCACAAAGCGAAAGATAGTGGGGTAGGTGGAGAGGACACCATGGGGAAGGAAAAAAGAGAGTCCCATACTCCGCCAAGTTATTTTGTGTGCAGAAGGCAAGTGGCGCGAGAATGGCCACGAATCAAAGCAACAAGCACTCCTTCAAATGATGAAAAACCATGGTTGAAAATGCCCAATGACATAACTACATTTGACTAAAAAAAAAATTGCCTCTGGTGGCTTTGGTCTGGCAGTGAATGTACCAAAAGAAAAGACCTGCAAAGCATTTAACTCTATAAAAAGATAATGTTTAAAAATAGATGTTCAAATCCAATTCTGCAGCAAAATATTCAGTAGTTTAATTTGACCAATTACGCAAATACATGGCAGTGAGGTTTAGGATCCCAACCTGTAATTACGCTTTTAGACATTGGGACAAAAACCCAATAGATAATCTTCATACAGAATTCTGCAGAATGATCCTAAATATATAGTGTATGTACCAAATAATGCTTGCAGGGCAGAACTCGGTAGATTCCCTCTAATTGTAAATATCAAGAAAAAGGACACAATAAATGTGGTAACATTTATGATCAAGCCCTACAACATCTTTACAATTCAAAGCACTGGAAACCCAACAGCTAAATCCTGAAAAGAGTCCCCTGTGTCAGCTGTTAAAAACACTAAACAAACCCATTATCCAAAAACACACAGGGAAATCAATCCGGTTGTTTTATAATTGAAAACCTAATTTTTGACAAATTGGGGAAATTTGACAAAAACACAGAAAATATTAAATTGCTATTTGCACAAAAAGATAGTATAGATTGGTAGAATATCTCTACTCTGTTAGAGAAACAAAAACAGAAACAGATGGTCACTACACAACAAGGGAGGTAGAGGCATAGATTTAAAACATGTCCTTACTAAGAGAGGGAGGTAGAGGCATAGATTTAAAACATGTCCTTACTAACAGACAGGGTTGGGGTCAATTCAACATTTATTTTATGTTATTCAATTCAACAAATAAAGAAATTACAAAATGTATTGCACATTTTAATTATTAACCCCCAGAGGAAAAACTATATACACTGATGGTTGAAGGAGACACGGCTCCTCTGGCAACAAAATATGTAATTGCCTGCAAAAGCCACAGCCTGCAGAACACTGAATAATTACATCTGAATAATTAGCAGCAACACTTCATATTAGTATTATTATTATAGCCGTGATTTTGATTCCAAATTGTTGAAGTAAGGGTCGTAGAGTTGATAGTAAAAGTACTAGTGTAATGGGAGTAGTGGTGGTCGTAGTAATGATGATAGTACTGGTAGTAGTAGTAATGATGATAGTAGTGGTGGTAGTAGTAATGATGATAGTAGTGGTGGTAATGATGATAGTAGTGGTAGTAGTAGTAATGATGATAGTAGTGGTAGTAGTAGTAATGATGATAGTAGTGGTAGTAGTAGTAATGATGATAGTAGTGGTAGTGGTAGTAATGATGATAGTAGTGGTAGTAGTAGTAATGATGATAGTAGTGGTAGTAATGATAATAGTAGTGGTAGTGGTAGTAATGATAATAGTAGTGGTAGTAGTAGTAATGATGATAGTAGTGGTAGTAATGATAATAGTAGTGGTAGTGGTAGTAATGATGATAGTAGTGGTAGTAATGATAATAGTAGTGGCAGTGGTAGTAGTAATGATAATAGTAGTGGTAGTGGTAGTAGTAATGATAATAGTAGTGGTAGTGGTAGTAATGATGATAGTAGTGGTAGTAGTAATGAGTATAGTAGTGGCAGTGGTAGTAATGATGATAGTAGTGGTAGTAGTAGTAATGATAATAGTAGTGGTAGTGGTAGTAATGATAATAGTAGTGGTAGTAGTAGTAATGATGATAGTAGTGGTGGTAATTATGATAGTAGTGGTAGTGGTAGTAATGATGATAGTAGTGGTGGTAATCATGACAGTAGTGGTAGTGGTAGTAATTATGATAGTCGTAGTAATGATGGAGGTGTAGTAGTAATGATGATAATAGTGGTAGTAATAGTAATGATGATAGTAGTGGTAGTAGTAATGATGATAGTAGTGGTAGTGGCAGTAGTGATGATAGTAGTGGAAGTAGTAGAAATTATGATAGTAATGGTAGTACTGATGATAGTAATGGTAGTAATGATGATAGTAGTGGTAGTAATCATGATAGTAGTGGTAGTAGTAGTAATGATGATAGTAGTGGTAGTAGTAGTAATGATGATAGTAGTGGTAGTAGTAGTAATGATGATAGTAGTGGTAGTAGTAGTAATGATGATAGTAGTGGTAGTAGTAATGATGATATTAGTGGTAGTAATGATGATAGTAGTGGTAGTAATGATGATAGTAGTGGTAGTAATGATGATAGTAGTGGTAGTAGTAATGATGATAGTAGTGGTAGTAATGATGATAGTAGTGGTAGTAATGATGATATTAGTGGTAGTGGTAGTAATGATGATAGTAGTGGTAGTGGTAGAAATGATAATAGTAGTGGTAGTGGTAGTAATGATGATAGTAGTGGTAGTAATGATAATAGTAGTGGTAGTGGTAGTAATGATGATAGTAGTGGTAGTAGTAATGAGTATAGTAGTGGCAGTGGTAGTAATGATGATAGTAGTGGTAGTAGTAGTAGATGATAGTAGTGGTAGTAGTACCAGTAATGATGATAGTAGTGGTAGTGGTGGTAATGATGATAGTAGTGGTAGTAATGATGTTAGTAGTGGTAGTAATAGCAGTAATGATTATAGTAGTGGTAGTGGTGGTAATGATGATGATAGTAGTGGTAGTAATAGTAGTAATGATGATAGTAGTGGTAGTAGTAGTAATGATGATAGTAGTGGTAGTAGTAGTAATGATGATAGTAGTGGTAGTAGTCGTAATGATGATAGTAGTGGTGGTAATTATGATAGTAGTGGTAGTAATGATGATAGTAGTGGTGGTAATCATGACAGTAGTGGTAGTGGTAGTAATTATGATAGTCGTAGTAATGATGGATGGTGTAGTAGTAATGATGATAATAGTGGTAGTAATAGTAATGATGATAGTAGTGGTAGTAGTAATGATGATAGTAGTGGTAGTGGCAGTAGTGATGATAGTAGTAAGTAGTGGATAGTAATGGTAGTGAGATGATAGTAATGGTAGTAATGATGATAGTATTGTAGTAATCATGATAGTAGTGGTAGTAGTAGTAATGATGATAGTAGTGGTAGTAGTAGTAATGATGATAGTAGTGGTAGTAGTAGTAATGATGATAGTAGTGGTAGTAGTAGTAATGATGATAGTAGTGGTAGTAGTAATGATGATATTAGTGGTAGTAATGATGATAGTAGTGGTAGTAATGATGATAGTGAGTTAGTAGTAATGATGATAGTAGTGGTAGTAGTAATGATGATAGTAGTGGTAGTAGTAGTAATGATGACAGTAGTGGTAGTAATAATAATGATGATAGTAGTGGAATAATAATATGATATAATATATGATTTAGTGGAAGCTTTATGATAAAGGTAGTAATGATGATAGTAGTGGTAGTGGTAGTAATGATGATAGTAGTGGTAGTAATGATGATAGTAGTGGTAGTAGTAGTAATGATGACAGTAGTGGTAGTAATAAGAGTAATGATGATAGTAGTGGAAGTAGCAGTAATTATGATAGTAATGGTAGTACTGATGATAGTAATGGTAGTAATGATGATAGTAGTGGTAGTAATGATGATAGTAGTGGTAGTAGTAGTAATGATGACAGTAGTGGTAGTAGTAGTAATGATGACATAGTGGTAGTAATAAGACGCTAATGATGATGGTAGTGACTTAGTAAATTATGATAGTAATGATAGTACATGATGGAACAGCCATCATGATAGTAGTGGTATCTAATGATTTAGTAGGGGTGATGATGCTAGTAGTGTTAGTAATGATGATAGTAGGTAGTAATGATGAAGAGTGGGGTTTCATGGTGATAGTAGTGGTGGTAGTAGTATTATGATAGTAGCGGTAGTAGTAGTGATGGGGTAGTAGTTGTTCCACCATGAGGGTGTGATAGTAGTAGTAATGATGCTGGGCTAGTTGTAGTAACTATGATTGTCAGTGGTAGTAGGGAGGCAATTGATGCCCTTGTTTGGGTGTAGTAGTGGTTAGTGTTAGTGATATTAGTAATGGTGATAGTAGTGGTAGAAATTATGATAGTAGTGGTGGTGGTAGTAATGATGATAGTAGTGGTAGTAATGATGATAATAGTGGTAGTAATGATGATAGAAGTGGTAGTGGTATTAATGAGGATAGTAGTGGTAGTGGTAGTAGTAATGATGATAGAATTGGTTGTGGCAGTAATGATGATGATGGTAGTGGTAGTAATAGCTGTAATGATGATAGTAGTGGTGGTGGTGGTAATGATGATGATTGTAGTGGTAGTAATAGTAGTAATGATGATAGTAGTTGTAATGGTAGTAATGAAGATAGTAGTGGTAGTAGTAGTAATGATGATAGTAGTGGTAGTAGTAGTAATTATGATAATAGTGGTAGTAGTAGTAATGATGCTAGTAGTGGTAGTCATGATGATAGTAGTGGTAGAAGTAGTAATTATGATAGTAGTGATAGTAGGAGTAATGATGATGCTGGTAGTTGTAGTAAGTATGATAGAAGTGGTAGTAATAAGATTAATGATGACAGTAGTGGCAGTAGTAGTAATGATGATAGTAATGGTAGTAATTATGATAGTAGTGGTAGTAGTATTAATGATGATAGTAGTGGTAGTAATGATGATAGTAGAGGTAGTGGTAGTAATGATGATAGTAGTGGTAGTAATGATGATAGTAGTGGTAGTAATACCAGTAATGATGATAGTAGTGGTAGTGGTGGTAATGATGATGATAGTAGTGGTAGTAATGATGTTAGTAGTGGTAGTAATAGCAGTAATGATTATAGTAGTGGTAGTGGTGGTAATGATGATGATAGTAGTGGTAGTAATAGTAGTAATGATGATAGTAGTGGTAGTAGTAGTAATGATGATAGTAGTGGTAGTAGTAGTAATGATGATAGTAGTGGTAGTAGTCGTAATGATGATAGTAGTGGTAGTAGTAGTAATGATGATAGTAGTGGTATTAGTAGTAATGATGATAGTAGTGGTAGTAATGATGATAGTAGTGGTAGTAGTAGTAATGATGATAGTAGTGGTAGTAGTAGTAATTATGATGGTCGTAGTAGTAGTAATGATGACAGTACTGGTAGAAGTAGTAATGATGATAGTAGTGGTAGTAATGATGATAATAGTGGTAGTAATAGCAGTAATGATGATAGTAGTGGTTGTGGTGGTAATGATGATGATAGTAGTGGTAGTAATAGTAGTAATGATGATAGTAGTTGTAATGGTAGTAATGATGATAGTAGTGGTAGTAGTAGTAATTATGATAGTAGTGGTAGTAGTCGTAATTATGACAGTAGTGGTAGTAGTAGTAATGATGATAGTAGTGGTAGTAATGATGATAGTAGTGGTAGTGGTAGTAATTATGATAGTAGTGATATTAGTCGTAATTATGACAGTAGTGGTAGTAGTAGTAATGATGATAGTAGTGGTAGTAGTAGTAATGATGATAGTAGTGGTAGAAGTAGTAATGATGATAGTAGTGTTAGCAGTAGTAATAAGTATAGTAGTGGTAGTAGTAGTAATGATGATAGTAGAGGTAGTAGTACATTTACATTTACATTTAAGTCATTTAGCAGACGCTCTTATCCAGAGCGACTTACAAATTGGTGCATACACCTTAAGACATCCAGTGGAACAGCCACTTTACAATAGTGCATCTAAATCTTTTAGGGGGGGGGGGGTGAGAAGGATTACTTACCCTATCCTAGGTATTCCTTGAAGAGGTGGGGTTTCAGGTGTCTCCGGAAGGTGGTGATTGACTCCGCTGTCCTGGCGTCGTGAGGGGGAGTTTGTTCCACCATTGGGGGCCAGAGCAGCGAACAGTTTTGACTGGGCTGAGCGGGAACTGTATTCCTCAGTGGTAGGGAGGCGAGCAGGCCAGAGGTGGATGAACGCAGTGCCCTTGTTTGGGTGTAGGGCCTGAGCAGAGCCTGGAGGTACTGAGGTGCCGTTCCCCTCACAGCTCCGTAGGCAAGCACCATGGTCTTGTAGCGGATGCGAGCTTCAACTGGAAGCCAGTGGAGAGAGCGGAGGAGCGGGGTGACGTGAGAGAACTTGGGAAGGTTGAACACCAGACGGGCTGCGGCGTTCTGGATGAGTTGTAGGGGTTTAATGGCACAGGCAGGGAGCCCAGCCAACAGCGATCAGTAATCAAGACGGGAGATGACAAGTGCCTGGATTAGGACCTGCGCCGCTTCCTGTGTGAGGCAGGGTCGTACTCTGTGGATGTTGTAGAGCATGAACCTACAGGAACGGGACACCGCCTTGATGTTAGTTGAGAACGACAGGGTGTTGTCCAGGATCACGCCAAGGTTCTTAGCGCTCTGGGAGGAGGACACAATGGAGTTGTCAACCGTGATGGCGAGATCATGGAACGGGCAGTCCTTCCCGGGAGGAAGAGGAGCTCCGTCTTGCTGAGGTTCAGCTTGAGGTGGTGATCCGTCATCCACACTGATATGTCTGCCAGACATGCAGAGATGCGATTCGCCACCTGGTCATCAGAAGGGGGAAAGGAGAAGATTAATTGTGTGTCGTCTGCATAGCAATGATAGGAGAGACCATGTGAGGTTATGACAGAGCCAAGTGACTTGGTGTATAGCGAGAATAAGAGAGGGCCTAGAACAGAGCCCTGGGGGACACCAGTGGTGAGAGCGCGTGGTGAGGAGACAGATTCTCGCCACGCCACCTGGTAGGAGCGACCTGTCAGGTAGGACGCAACTCTGCGTGGGCCGCGCCGGAGATGCCCAACTCGGAGAGGGTGGAGAGGAGGATCTGATGGTTCACAGTATCGAAGGCAGCCGATAGGTCTAGAAGGATGAGAGCAGAGGAGAGAGAGTTAGCTTTAGCAGTGCGGAGCGCCTCCGTGATACAGAGAAGAGCAGTCTCAGTTGAATGACTAGTCTTGAAACCTGACTGATTTGGATCAAGAAGGTCATTCTGAGAGAGATAGCGGTAGAGCTGGCCAAGGATGGCACGCTCAAGAGTTTTGGAGAGAAAAGAGAGAAGGGATACTGGTCTGTAGTTGTTGACGTCGGAGGGATCGAGTGTAGGTTTTTTCAGAAGGGGTGCAACTCTCGCTCTCTTGAAGACGGAAGGGACGTAGCCAGTGGTCAGGGATGAGTTGATGAGCGAGGTGAGGTAAGGGAGAAGGTCACCGGAAATGGTCTGGAGAAGAGAGGAGGGGATAGGGTCAAGCGGGCAGGTTGTTGGGCGGCCGGCCGTCACAAGACGCGAGATTTCATCTGGAGAGAGAGGGGAGAAAGAGGTCAGAGCATAGGGTAGGGCAGTGTGAGCAGAACCAGCGGTGTCGTTTGACTTAGCAAACGAGGATCGGATGTCGTCGACCTTCTTTTCAAAATGGTTGACTGTCATCTGCAGAGAGGGAGGAGGGGGGGGATTCAGGAGGGAGGAGAAGGTGGCAAAGAGCTTCCTAGGGTTAGAGGCAGATGCTTGGAATTTAGAATGGTAGAAAGTGGCTTTAGCAGCAGAGACAGAGGAGGAAAATGTAGAAAGGAGGGAGTGAAAGGATGCCAGGTCCGCAGGGAGGCGAAACTTTCCTCCATTTCCGCTGAGTGGCTGCCCGGAGCCCTGTTCTGTGAGCTCGCAATGAGTCGTCGAGCCACGGAGCGGGAGGGGAGGACCGAGCCGGCCTGGAGGATAGGGGACATAGAGAGTCAAAGGATGCAGAAAGGGAGGAGAGGAGGGTTGAGGAGGCAGAATCAGGAGATAGGTTGGAGAAGGTTTGAGCAGAGGGAAGAGATGATAGGATGGAAGAGGAGAGAGTAGCGGGGAGAGAGAGCGAAGGTTGGGACGGCGCGATACCATCCGAGTAGGGGCAGCGTGGGAAGTGTTGGATGAGAGCGAGAGGGAAAAGGATACAAGGTAGTGGTCGGAGACTTGGAGGGGAGTTGCAATGAGGTTAGTGGAAGAACAGCATCTAGTAAAGATGAGGTCAAGCGTATTGCCTGCCTTGTGAGTAGGGGGGAAGGTGAGAGGGTGAGGTCAAAAGAGGAGAGGAGTGGAAAGAAGGAGGCAGAGAGGAATGAGTCAAAGGTAGACGTGGGGAGGTTAAAGTCACCCAGAACTGTGAGAGGTGAGCCGTCCTCAGGAAAGGAGCTTATCAAGGCATCAAGCTCATTGATGAACTCTCCAAGGGAACCTGGAGGGCGATAAATGATAAGGATGTTAAGCTTGAAAGGGCTGGTAACTGTGACAGCATGGAATTCAAAGGAGGCGATAGACAGATGGGTAAGGGAGAAAGAGAGAAAGACCACTTGGGAGAGATGAGGATCCCGGTGCCACCACCCCGCTGACCAGAAGCTCTCGGGGTGTGTGAGAACACGTGGGCGGATGAGGAGAGAGCAGTAGGAGTAGCAGTGTTATCTGTGGTGATCCATGTTTCCGTCAGTGCCAAGAAGTCGAGGGACTGGAGGGAGGCATAGGCTGAGATGAACTCTGCCTTGTTGGCCGCAGATCGGCAGTTCCAGAGGCTACCGGAGACCTGGAACTCCACGTGGGTCGTACGCGCTGGGACCACCAGATTAGGTGGCCGTGGCCACGCGGTGTGGAGCGTTTGTATGGTCTGTGCAGAGAGGAGAGAACAGGGATAGACAGACACATAGTTGACAGGCTACAGAAGAGGCTACGCTAATGCAAGGAGATTGAATGACAAGTGGACTACACGTCTCGAATGTTCAGAAAGTTAATGCTTACGTAGCAAGAATCTTAGTGACTAAAATGATTAAAATGATACAGTACTGCTGAAGTAGGCTAGCTGGCAGTAGCTGCGTTGTTGACACTACACTAATCAAGTCGTTCCGTTGAGTGTAATAGTTTCTACAGTGCTACTATTCGGGGTAGTAGCTGGCTAGCTAGCAGTGTTGTTTACGTTACGTAGTGCGTTAAAAGAATGACAATAGCTGGCTAGCTAACCTAGAAAATCGCTCTAGACTACACAATTATCTTTGATACAAGGATAGTAGTGGCTATGTAGCTAGCTATGTAGCTAGCTACGATCAAACAAATCAAACCGTTGTACTGTAATGAAATGAAATGAAAATGTGATACTACCTGTGAATGCGACCGGGTTGTTGAATACTATTCAGTAGACGTTGGCTAGCTGTTAGCTGTAGTGTGGCTAGCTAGCAGAGTCTCCTACGTTAAGGACGACAAATAGCTGGCTAGCGAACCTCGGTAAATTAAGATAATCACTCCAAGACTACACACTCTAACTACACAATTATCTTGAAACAAAGACAGCTATGTAGCTAGCTAACACTAAACTAATCAAGTCGTTCAGTTGAGTGAGTAGCACTACAGTGATGCTAATCTGTGGGCGTTTGCTAGCGTTTGCTAGCGTATGCTAGCTGCTGGGCGAATAGCAGTGAAGGCTACGTTAGGGTAGTACGAAATACGATAATTAAGGAATTATCTCTGATACAAGGACGGCTATGTAGCTAGCTAAGAAGAAATTGCTAAGATTAGACAAATCAACCGTTGTACTATAATGAAATGTAATGAAAAAGTTATACAACCTGCGGAGCGGTGCGATGCGATGCCGAAGTACTACTATCATCATTACTACTACTACCACTACTATAATTGTTACTACTACTACGACCATCATAATTACTACTAGTAATGATGATAGTAGTGGTAGAAGTAGTAATTATGATGGTCGTAGTAGTAGTAATAATTATAGTAGTGGTAGTAGTAGTAATGATGATAGTAGTGGTAGTAGTAGTAATTATGATGGTCGTAGTAGTAGCAATGATGATAGTAGTGGTAGTAGTAGTAATGATGATAGTAGTGGTAGTAGTAGTAATTATGATGGTCGTAGTAGTAGTAATAATTATAGTAGTGGTAGTAGTAGTAATGATGATAGTAGTGGTAGTAGTCATAATGATGATAGTAGTGGTAGTAGTAGTAATGATGATAGTAGTGGTAGTAGTAGTAATGATGATAGTAGTGGTATTAGTAGTAATGATGATGGTAGTGGTAGTAGTAGTAATGATGATAGTAGTGGTAGTAGTAGTAATGATGATAGTAGTGGTAGTAGTAGTAATGATGATAGTAGTGGTAGTAGTAGTAATGATGATAGTAGTGGTAGTAGTAGTAATTATGATAGTAGTGGTAGTAGTAATGAGTATAGTAGTGGCAGTGGTAGTAATGCTGTTAGTAGTGGTAGTAGTCATAATGATGATAGTAGTGGTAGTAGTAGCAATGATGATAGTAGTGGTAGTAGTAGTAATGATGATAGTAGTGGTAGTAGTAGTAATGATGAGAGTAGTGGTAGTAGTAGTAATGATGATAGTGGTGGTAGTAGTAGTAATGATGATGGTCGTAGTCGTAGCAATGATGATAGTAGTGGTAGTAGTAGCAATGATGATAGTAGTGGTAGTAGTAGTAATGATGATAGTAGTGGTAGTAGTAGAAATGATGAGAGTAGTGGTAGTAGTAGTAACGATGATAGTAGAGGTAGTAGTAGTAATGATGATAGTAGTGGTAGTAGTAGTAATGCTGATAGTAGTGGTAGTAGTAGTAATTATGATGGTCGTAGTAGTAGTAATGATGATAGTAGTGGTAGAAGTAGTAATGATGATAGTAGTGGTAGTAGTAGTAATGAAGATAGTAGTGGTAGTAGTAGTAATGTTGATAGTAGTGGTAGTAGTAGTAATGATGATAGTAGTGGTAGTAGTAGTAATTATGATGGTCGTAGTAGTAGTAATAATTATTGTAGTGGTAGTAGTAGTAATGATGATAGTAGTAGTAGTAGTAGTAATGATGATAGTAGTGGTAGTAGTAGTAATGATGATAGTAGTGGTAGTAGTAGTAATGATGATAGTAGTGGTAGTAGTAGTAATGATGATAGTAGTGGTAGTAGTAGTAATGATGATAGTAGTGGTAGTAGTAGTAATGATGATAGTAGTGGTAGTAGTAGTAATTATGATGGTCGTAGTAGTAGTAATAATTATAGTAGTGGTAGTAGTAGTAATGATGATAGTAGTGGTAGTAGTAGTAATTATGATGGTCGTAGTAGTAATGATGATAGCGACATGGAGCAAGAGAGAGAGAGAGAGAGAGAGAGAGAGAGAGAGAGAGAGAGAGAGAGAGAGAGAGAGAGAGAGTGGAGCAAGAGAGAGAGCGAGTAGTGAGAGGGAGAGAGAGATGAGAGAGAGAGAGAGAGAGAGAGAGAGAGAGAGAGAGAGAGAGAGAGAGAGAGAGAGAGAGAAGAGAGAGAGAGAGAGAGAGAGAGAGAGAGAGAGAGAGAGAGAACGAGAGAGAGAGAGAGAGAGAGAGAGAGAACGAGAGAGAGAGAGAGAGAGAGAGAGAGAGAGAGAGAGAGAGAGAGAGAGAGAGAGAGAGAGAGAGGGAGAAAGAACAATAACTTTTGTCACTTTAAATGGCACCGCCATCGCTAAAGTAAACTACATTGTATGCATAAAAACATGAGCTTGGAGAGTTGTTACAAAACTTGTCTTCCTCAAATAATTATATTATACTTTCCACTTTTCTCCATCATAAGCTTTCAACATTTCACCTGTCTCCCCCTCTGTTGTTCAATGTCAATAAATCCCTTCACACTTTCAGAGGCTGTGTTTAATTTTCTCTCTATCGTTCGATCTTTTTCCCTATAATTTGCCTGTCTCATTGAAATGATGCGTCACTTTATCCCCGATGACAGCGTAGCGCACATCAGCTCTCACGTTGCTATGGCATTTATTCCCTGGCATGTTATGACTTCTCAGGTGGGAGAATACGTGTACATCTGTGGGGAATTCAAGTTAGCTGGGGGCGGGGACTACCTTTTGAGTCTTACAGGAATTCATGTTAGCTGGGGGCGGGGACTACCTTTTGAGTCTTAGAGGAATTCATGTTAGCTGGGGGCGGGGACTACCTTTTGAGTCTTACAGGAATTCATGTTAGCTGGGGGCGGGGACTACCTTTTGAGTCTTACAGGAATTCATGTTAGCTGGGGGCGGGGACTACCTTTTGAGTCTTACAGGAATTCATGTTAGCTGGGGGCGGGGACTACCTTTTGAGTCTTACAGGAATTCAAGTTAGCTGGGGGCGGGGACTACCTTTTGAGTCTTACAGGCCTTCATGTTAGCTGGGGACGGGGACTAACTACCTTTTGAGTCTTACAGGCATTCATGCTAGCTGGGGGCGGGGACTAACTACCTTTTGAGTCTTACAGGCATTCATGTTAGCTGGGGGCGGGGACTAACTACCTTTTGAGTCTTACAGGCATTCATGCTAGCTGGGGGCGGGGACTAACTACCTTTTGAGTCTTACAGGCATTCATGCTAGCTGGGGGCGGGGACTAACTACCTTTTGAGTCTTACAGGCATTCATGTTAGCTGGGGGCGGGGACTAACTACCTTTTGAGTCTTACAGGCATTCATGCTAGCTGGGGGCGGGGACTAACTACCTTTTGAGTCTTACAGGCATTCATGTTAGCTGGGGGCGGGGACTAACTACCTTTTGAGTCTTACAGGCATTCATGCTAGCTGGGGGCGGGGACTAACTACCTTTTGAGTCTTACAGGCATTCATGCTAGCTGGGGGCGTGGACTAACTACCTTTTGAGTCTTACAGGCATTCATGTTAGCTGGGGGCGGGGACTAACTACCTTTTGAGTCTTACAGGCATTCATGCTAGCTGGGGGCGGGGACTAACTACCTTTTGAGTCTTACAGGCATTCATGTTAGCTGGGGGCGTGGACTAACTACCTTTTGAGTCTTACAGGCATTCATGTTAGCTGGGGGCGGGGACTAACTACCTTTTGAGTGTTACAGTTGAAGTTGAGTTGGTTTTCTCCTTCAAATTGTGATGTCATGCATTTGTCAAGCTGGTGTCAGATTAGACTGTTACTATTCTATTCA
>NC_068421.1:2651407-2718907 GCF_023373465.1 Oncorhynchus keta
GAAACACATCTCATGTTACTTTACCCCACCAAACACACAGAAATACATCTCATGTTACTTTACCCCACCAAACACATAGAAATACATCTCATGTTACTTTACCCCACCAAACACACAGAAACATGTCACCCATTACTTTACCCCACCAAACACACAGAAACACATCTCATGTTACTTTACCCCACCAAACACACAGAAATACATCTCATGTTACTTTACCCCACCAAACACATAGAAATACATCTCATGTTACTTTACCGCACCAAACACACAGAAACATGTCACCCATTACTTTACCCCACCAAACACACAGAAACACATCTCATGTTACTTTACCCCACCAAACACACAGAAACACATCTCATGTTACTTTACCCCACCAAACACACAGAAACATGTCACCCATTATTTTACCCCACCAAACACACAGAAACATAACATCGTCAGATACACAAAGCAAGACACATGTTCAATTGAAAGGACAAGAACAAATACCAAAGTACAAACAGATATAGCAGTGATCAGTGAAAAGGCCTGGCATTACGTTCAGAAACAAATGATGCAAGACAAAATGTATTGTCTCCTTGAAAAGCAAAGGATAATTTTTAAGTTAGTCTTGATGGGTTGAGAGGGTCAGTCAAAGGTCTAGGGCTCCAAGGGCCTCTGGTCACAGTCCTGCTGCTTCTGACCCTCTGGGCTGCTCAGGCTGTGGTCAGAGTAGTCATTATTCCACTCCAACATGTACGACATCCAACGATGGAAGTGATTCCTCCACTGCTGTTCTAACTCATCTACGCTCACTGACAGAGAGACAGAGGGAGAAGGAGGGAAGGGCGAAGGAGAGAGAGACAGAGGGAGAAGGAGGGAAGGGCGAAGGAGAGAGAGACAGAGGGAGAAGGAGGGAAGGGCGAAGGAGAGAGAGACAGAGGGAGGGAAGGGCGAAGGAGAGAGAGACAGAGGGAGGAGGGAAGGGCAAAAGAGAGAGAGACAGAGGGAGAAGGAGGGAAGGGCAAAGGAGAGAGAGACAGAGGGAGGGAAGGGCGAAGGAGAGAGAGACAGAGGGAGAAAGAGGGAAGGGCGAAGGAGAGAGAGACAGAGGGAGGGAAGGGGAGAGAGACAGAGAGATGATTTAGATTGCCTGAGAGGGAGAAGGATAATCTCAGAATCCGAGTGAGAAATGAGACTTGACATTCAGCTCATCCTCATAATCAAAGTTCCTTTCAGATTACTACTCCTATGATCCCTCTATACTTTAGCTATAGCTGATCCGACGTGATTCTACTGCCATGAGAACGACTGATCCCATGTGATTCTACTGCCATGAGAACAGACTGGTCCCATGTGATTCTACTGCCATGAGAACAGACTGATCCCATGTGGTCTACTGCCATTGTGATTCTACTGCCATGAGAACAGACTGATCCCATGAGAGATCCCTCTGTACTTTAGACAGAGAGGTGAGCATGATTTAGATTGCCTGAGAAGGGGCTGTAGAACAGACTGTCCCATGTGATTCTAGTGTTTCCAACATTCAAACACTTTCCAACTCAGCATAACAGACTGATAATCTCAGAGAACAGACTCCCATGTGATTCTACTGCCATGAGAAATGAGACTTGACATTCAGCTCCCATCCTCATAATCAAAGTTCCTTTGAGAACAGACTATCCCATGTGATTCTACCTAGAACAGACTGATCCCTATACTTCAGCTATAGCTGACTCCCATGTGATTCTACTGCCATGAGAACAGACTGATCCCATGTGATTCTACTGCCATGAGAACAGACTGGTCCCATGTGATTCTACTGCCATGAGAACAGACTGATCCCATGTGATTCTACTGCCATGAGAACAGACTGATCCCATGTGATTCTACTGCCATGAGAACAGACTGGTCCCATGTGATTCTACTGCCATGAGAACAGACTGGTCCCATGTGATTCTACTGCCATTACAAGAGACTGGTCCCATGTGATTCTACTGCCATGAGAACAGACTGGTCCCTGTGATTCTACTGCCACGGAAACAGACTGATCCTTGTGATTCTACTGTCATGGAAACAGTCTGATCCTTGTGACTGTACTGTGTGACGGCCCTGAATTTGTCTGAACCGTCTCAGTGGTCCTCCTTCCAATAGGGCGCTTCCCCTTTAATTCCCAATTAAATAGCCTGCATCAGCTGCGCAAAAGTGGGGTTTGTGATGGAGACATGAATGAGGATGTGTTCAACCCTCAGTTCCGAAGTGTCTTTACTCCGTTTGTTTTGTTGTATTTAAAAGTGTGCTTTGTAGCCTTGTCTCAAGTTTAACCAGGATCGGATCCACTCATTGCTTTCTTTGGACTACACATCTCAGTTGTTCTCCGTTGGTTCTCCTCCATGGCCTTTCTCCTCTGTTGGCGGATTCCATTGTCTGACTGACAACAACGTTTTCGCATACGGTATTTCATTTGTTTTAGTGTGATGTGTACCGTGATGATTTATGTGGTCAATTTTAGTTGAAGACGTATTGATATTTGATAATATTTATGGTTGTGTGATAAAATACTTTGATATTTTGATTGTATGATTGAGACTGAGTTTACATGACACTTTTATGAACGGACAAACATTGCGTGACTTAGGTCACTTGAGTTCCCCGAACTCCTTTACCGGGCTGGACTCTTTTCGGCCTGAGGTACAGGACTTTTCTGGAGGAACCAGAGCTCATTGTTTGTTATTATGTGTTTGTGATCATTTATGGTGCTAATACAACCCACGTGCTAATACAACCCACGTGCTAATACAACCCACGTGCTAATACAACCCACGTGCTAATACAACCCACGTGCTAATACAACCCACGTGCTAATACAACCCACGTGCTAATACAACCCACGTGCTAATACAACCCACGTGCTAATACAACCCACGCATAATAACACATTTTTTTAAAAGTTTTTTTCCAATGTTTCAAGGGTTTATGAAAAGTGTAAGTACATCCTGACTTTTACTTGAGTCCTTTGTATTGGTGTAGACTTGATGGACCAGACAGGACTCATTCCCTCACAAACCAAAAGGAGAAATCAATATTATCTCTGGTAGGCACCACCTACCTGCCACCCCTAGAAACAATAACCTCAAGTCAAAACTGTTACAACTGCCATGGAAATAGACCGATCCCTGTGATTGTACTGCCATGGAAACTGACTGATCCCTGTGATTCTAGTTGTTCTAATTAAAGAACAACTAGAATCTTGTTCAAGAACACTCACCACGTCACGTTACCAGACCTAAAGAACACTCATCACCTAGCAACCTAGAGAGAGAAAGAGTGAGAGGGAGACCGAGAGAGCAAGCGAGAGCGAGAGTTGGGAGAATTTTTTTTAGTAGCAAAGGGACAGCTAATGAGGAAAGTTAATGATCAGGAATCGACTCCATACACATTATTCCAATAAAACACGTATTAATGCCAAAATTGTGTTTTTGCCTTTGACCTTTGCAAAAATATTTGCTTCTTGGTTTTCCCAATATGCGGTTATTTCCAAAGTACTTTGTCATTCACATTGTTCACTCTGTTCCACTTTGTTCATGCTTTGCTATATCTTTTGAATGCAATGCCCATCCCCAACTAATAGACTTAGGACAAAGCCAACCTGCACAAATAATAGACTTAGGACAAAGCCAACCTGCACAACTAATAGACTTAGGACAAAGCCAACCTTCACAACTAATAGACTTAGGACAAAGCCAACCTGCACAACTAATAGACTTAGGACAAAGCCAACCTTCACAACTAATATACTTAGGACAAAGCCAACATTCACAACTAATAGACTGAGGACAAAGCCAACCTTCACAACTAACAGACTTCGGACAAAGCCAACCTTCACAACTAATAGACTTAGGACAAAGCCAACCTTCACAACTAATAGACTTAGGACAAAGCCAACCTTCACAACTAACAGACTTAGGACAAAGCCAATCTTCACAACTAATAGACTTAGGACAAAGCCAACCTTCACAACTAACAGACTTAGGACAAAGCCAATCTTCACAACTAATAGACTTAGGACAAAGCCAACCTTCACAACTAATATACTTAGGACAAAGCCAACCTTCACAACTAATAGACTTAGAACAAAGCCAAACTTCACAACTAATATACTTAGGACAAAGCCAACCTTCACAACTAATAGACTTAGGACAAAGCCAACCTTTACAACTAATATATATGGACAAAGCCAACCTGCACAACTTATAGACTTAGGACAAAGCCAACCTTCACAAATTAAAGACTTAGGACAAAGCCAACCTTCACAACTAATAGACTTAGGACAAAGCCAACCTTCACAACTAATAGACTTAGGACAAAGCCAACCTTCACAACTAATAGACTTAGGACAAAGCCAACCTTCACAACTAATAGACTTAGGACAAAGCCAACCTTCACAACTAATAGACTTAGGACAAAGCCAACCTTCACAACTAATAGACTTAGGACAAAGCCAACCTTCACAACTAATAGACTTAGGACAAAGCCAACCTTCACAACTAATAGACTTAGGACAAAGCCAACCTTCACAACTAATAGACTTAGGACAAAGCCAAACTTCACAACTAATAGACTTAGGACAAAGCCAACCTTCACAACTAATAGACTTAGGACAAAGCCAACCTTCACAACTAATAGACTTAGGACAAAGCCAACCTTCACAACTAATAGACTTAGGACAAAGCCAACCTTCACAACTAATATACTTAGAACAAAGCCAACTTCACAACTAACAGACTTAGGACAAAGCCAACCTTCACAACTAACAGACTTAGGACAAAGCCAACCTTCAAAACTAATAGACTTAGGACAAAGCCAAACTTCACAACTAATATACTTAGGACAAAGCCAACCTTCACAACTAATATACTTAGAACAAAGCCAACTTCACAACTAACAGACTTAGGACAAAGCCAAACTTCACAACTAATATACGTAGGACAAAGCCAACCGTAAATAACACTGCAAATGACAATGGCAACAACATTGTGTTGGCATCACCCACCTCTGAACATCAGGAGGTGTGTGTGTGTGTGTGTGTGTGTGTGTGTGTGTGTGTGTGTGTGTGTGTGTGTGTGTGTGTGTGTGTGTGTGTGTGTGTGTGTGTGCAACCAATTATGACAGAGACATTTTTTTTTTGTGTCATTCTGTGCTACGAAGCAAAACAAATGGTGGAATCTGTGCACAGGAATTAGACTCCATCTCAGCGTCAAAATCAATCACACTTTCCCAAATCACAAAGGCAGGGGTCTCCAGTGTCCTGCTCCAATCAAATACACACACACACACACACACCAGACAGGAGTCCTCAACCTTGTAGAAGGGATCTATACATATCTTTGTATCTCAATATGTGTTTGTGTGTTTGTCAGCTTTGTGCTGTGCAGAGACAAACCACACACACACACACACACACACACACACACACACACACACACACACACACACACACACACACACACACACACACACACACACACACACACACACACACACACACACACACACACACACACACACACACACACACACAGAGTCCAAAACACTGTTAAGCTATCAGCTTTCACCTCTTAGGATGAAACAAAACCTAACCAACTAAAAGTAAATTGTATTTTGCATTCAACTCACCAAACAAACAAACATTTAGAAAACTCTGCCTCATGGCAAATTCCTTCAATTTAGAAAACAACCTCATATCTACACAATACTGTAGTCTTTCAAAAAGCCTAAACAATAAAATAAGGCAAGTGAATCTAAATGCTTCCTAAATAAAACTATTCTGATGAGTTATCTTTGACTACGTAGTTTAATAACAAAATTATCTTGACCTGACAATTCCCTCATGGGTTGCACCTCATACACATGCACACCCACATCATGCGTTTCAAACCGGGGAGGCCACGGATTATGTTTGTATAGTGAGCCTGATGTGTGTGTCTAATAAATTAAGTGCAGTGGAGAGAGAGTGTTATTCACCCTCCACAGTTGGAGCTCTCTGAAATGGAGACTGAACCGACTCGCACTCAGGCCTCCAGCATTTTTGGAGAAGAGGGGGAGCTGGAGCCTGGGCCAACCCAGCCATGGTGCACCTCCACAGGCTAGTTAGGGCACCAGAGGCACCTGGAGGGACCTGATGCAGCATCACTCAAGTGCAAGTTTGATGTGCAATAGAATAAATAATATTTTTGAGGTGCGGCCTGACACACTTGCGTAAGTTTGTGCCTGTTTGTGTTCTCACCAGTGACGTCCTGCAGTTTGGGGAGGAAGTTGTTCCAGAACTGGCATTGATGAGCTGCAAGCCTCTTTTGTGTGTGTGGAGGGGATGAGTTTAGGGTGATGTATTCCTGTTGGTCCACGGTGAAAAGTGGCCAATCCCCTTCCTCTATGCTTGGGTTCCTGCCAGGGAAAACACAACAACAAACCAATTATGTATGTACGTAAACCATGAGAGTCATTTTACACTGACTTAAACCTTGTTTGACTTAAAATAATGATATGATCGTATATGCATGTTCGCTTTGACGTTTCACCTTCTATGTATAATATCTATATGAATTCTCACCTGGTCCTAGCCTTCTCTATATAATATCTATATGAATTCTCACCTGGTCCCAGCCTTCTCTATATAATATCTATATGAATTCTCACCTGGTCCTAGCCTTCTCTATATAATATCTATATGAATTCTCACCTGGTCCCAGCCTTCTCTATATAATATCTATATGAATTCTCACCTGGTCCCAGCCTTCTCTATATAATATCTATATGAATTCTCACCAGGTCCTAGCCTTCTCTATATAATATATATATGAATTCTCACCTGGTCCTAGCCTTCTCTATATAATATATATATGAATTCTCACCTGGTCCTAGCCTTCTCTATATAATATCTATATGAATTCTCACCTGGTCCCAGCCTTCTCTATATAATATCTATATGAATTCTCACCTGGTCCCAGCCTTCTCTATATAATATCTATATGAATTCTCACCTGGTCCTAGCCTTCTCTATATAATATCTATATAAATTCTCACCTGGTCCCAGCCTTCTCTATATAATATCTATATGAATTCTCACCTGGTCCTAGCCTTCTCTATATAATATCTATATGAATTCTCACCTGGTCCTAGCCTTCTCTATATAATATCTATATGAATTCTCACCTGGTCCTAGCCTTCTCTATATAATATCTATATGAATTCTCACCTGGTCCTAGCCTTCTCTATATAATATCTATATGAATTCTCACCTGGTCCTAGCCTTCTCTATATAATATCTATATGAATTCTCACCTGGTCCTAGCCTTCTCTATATAATATCTATATGAATTCTCACCTGGTCCTAGCCTTCTCTATATAATATCTATATGAATTCTCACCTGGTCCCAGCCTTCTCTATATAATATCTATATGAATTCTCACCTGGTCCTAGCCTTCTCTATATAATATCTATATGAATTCTCACCAGGTCCCAGCCTTCTATATATA
Source organism: Oncorhynchus keta (assembly GCF_023373465.1). NCBI lineage: Eukaryota > Metazoa > Chordata > Actinopteri > Salmoniformes > Salmonidae > Oncorhynchus > Oncorhynchus keta. The sequence goes on from NC_068421.1 coordinate 2,658,929, forward strand.
ATATCTATATGAATTCTCACCTGGTCCCAGCCTTCTCTATATAATATCGATATGAATTCTCACCTGGTCCCAGCCTTCTCTATATAATATCTATATGAATTCTCACCAGGTCCTAGCCATGTCTATATGAGGTCTATCTCATATATGAGGTCTATCTCATTGGGGAAGCAGGTAGCCTAGTGGTTAGAGTGTTGGAATAGTAACCGGAAGGTTGCAAGATCGAATCCCTAATCTGACAAGGTAAAAATCTGTTGTTCTGCCCCTGAACAAGGCAGTTAACCTACTGTTCCTATGCTGTCATTGTAAATAAGAATTTGTTCTTAATTAACTGACTTGCCTAGATAAATAAAGGTCAAATAAATCTCACCCGGTCCTAGCCATGTTGGCCCAGTACTTCATTATCCTCCTGCTCATGACCACTTCCTCCTCCAGGTATCCCAAGGTTCTGTTCAGCGGCATTCCAAAGACAAACTCAATCTCATAGCCATGCATCACGCCCATCCATGCTGGCCAGGGATTGGTGGAGGAGTGGTGATCGAACAGGAAGAGGCGGGCCTTACCCCCATGTTCTGTGTACCTGGGGGCAGGTATAGTAATGATTGGTGAACTGATCAGAAGGGGCCAGATACTAACTACATATCTCAACATTGCCTGTAAGTATTTGTGCGAACATTAGAGCTGGGCTCTCCAACCATGTTCCTAGAGCGTTCACTTTTTGGGATAGGGGGCAGCATTTGGAATTTTGGATGAAAGCGTGCCCAAAGTAAACTGCCTGCTACTCAGGTCTACAAGCTAGGATATGCATATAATTGGTAGATTTGGATAGAAAACACTCTAAAGTTTCAAAAACTGTTAAAATAATCTCTGTGAGTATAACGGAACTTATATGGCACCTGAGGCACCTGAGGAAAATCAAGGCAGTGCTATTATTTTGAAATGACTGTTTTCCTTTGAACGCCTATCCACCATACAACGACTTATGATGCAGTTCATGATCCCTATGGCATCCACTACATGTGACCAGTCTTTAGGCATTGTTTCAGGCTTTTATTCTGATAAAATGAGGGAGAAACACCACTTTCAATGAGAGGACAGTGGACATTTCCAGACCTGACACCTGCGCGAGACTGATAGCGCACCTTTCTTGTTTTTCCTATTCTATTGACGAATCGATTATTTATGACAAAAACACCCTGAGGATTGATTATAAACATTGTTTTCTACAAACGTATGGTACTTTTTTGATTTTTCGTCTGCCTGCTGTGACCGCGCTTTGTTCCAATGGATTACTGAACAAAATGCACCAACAAAACGGTTTTTGGACATAAAGAGGGACTTTATTAAACAAAATTAACATTTATTGTGTAAAATGGAGTCTTAGGAGTGCAACCATATGAAGATCATCAAAGGCAAGTGATGCATTTTATCGCTATTTCTGACTTTTGTTACTCCTCTACTTGGCTGGTTACTGTTTGTAATGATTTGTCTGCTGGGCGCTTGTTCTCAGATAATCGCATGGTTTGCTTTCGCCGTGAAGCCTTTTTGAAATCTGACACCTCGGTTGGATTAACAAGAAGTTTAACTTCTTTGCGCACCCATCCCGTTAGCGGGATCATTTTCATCAACATCCGCTGAATTGCAGAGCACCAAATTCAATCAGTATTTTGATGTTTGGATGAAAAATGTACCCAAATGAAACTGCCTATTTCTCAGGTCCAGAATCTAGAATATGCACATAATTGTCAGATTAGGATAGAAAAGCAGAGGTTTGCATGCGCACCAGTTTGGAGCAGACATTTTATCTCTCTCCTATTGAAAAAGCTATGGTCCGGTTGAAATATTCTCGATTATTTAGTGTAAAAACAACATGAGGATTGATTATAATAACGTTTGACATGTTTCTACGAACTTTACGGATACTATTTGGAATTTTTGTCTGCCCCTCATGAGCCTGTGGATTTCTGAATCTTTATGGAACTAAAGGAACATTTATTAGGTAACTGCGAGTCTTGTGAGTGCAAACATCCGAAGATCATCAAAGGTAAGTGATTCATTTTATTGCTTTTCTGACTCTCGTGACCAATCTACTTTGCTGCTAGCTGTTTGTAAAGTTTTGTCTGCTGAGAGAGATGTCCTAACATAAACGCTTGGATAGCTTTTGCTGTAAAGCTTTTTTGAAATCTGACACACCAGGTGGATTAACAACAATCTAAGCTGTGTTTTGCTATATTGCACTTGTGATTTCATGAAAATTAAATATTTTTAGTAATTTAATTTGAATTTGGCGCTCTGCAATTCAGCGGATGTTGACGAAAATGATCCCGCTAACGGGATGGGTGCGCAAAGAAGTTAAAATCCTGTACGTTTCATGCGAACCCTCATCTAATGCACTTGATTCTAATAATTACCTGGTTGATGAACTGAAGCAGGTTAGTTACAACTGGGGTTGGATTAAAAACGTACAAGTGGGTAGCTCTCAAGGAACATGATTGAACAGCCCTGTATTAGAGCTCTGTGGAACTCTTTAATATGTTTTCCTTACCTCTGGGCAAACTCTAGCACAGGGCAGTTAAAATCATGGTCTCCCAACATTCGCCCAAGCAAATCACGATTCTTCATCCCACTATTCTCATCCGTCCAATCAGTGTACTGGAAGATGGCTGTCTCCCTCGTGACATCACTGAATCCCGGCAACACTAGGTCCACCCCTTTCAGGAAGTTCTCCCTGCTGATCAGGCTCTGGCTAGTGATGTCATATCCTGGCGCCCCGTAAACCAGGAAGTATGTCCCCTCGTCTTGGTTCAAACCAATCAGCACCTCTGTCTTCAGGAAGTGTCCCGTCCGGAGCAGAACCTAAAGGAAGAGATAAAGAGACATTATGACATTATGCCATTGGAAATATATACGCGATTCAACTGCTTGTTTTTTCAGTGCCTTTGGGCCCAAAACAAGCAACCAATTTCATTCACACCTCTGGCATGTCTGGTAGGAAGTTTTGGTCGACAGAGGGGGTGAATGGTAATGCTAGGATTGTGGGGAGAGACAGGACGTTGTACTGCTGCTTGATGATATCCTCTGGATGGGCTCTCTGTAGACACTGCTCCAGGACAGCCAGAGGTGCCAGGGGACAACCCAACAGCCTACCCAGGGACAGGGACCTGTTCCAGGCCTGCTGTTGAGTCATGACAGCCCATGGAGTGTTAGGGGAACCACTCTGTAGTATTGCCCTGTTGAACAGACCATGGCTGCCAGGGGAGAGGAGATGGAGACCCACAGACGCAGAGCCAGCACTTTCCCCAAACAACGTCACCTGACAACAACATAAAAACAGAGAATAACTAAACATGGTAAAACAAAGAATAACAACAACAAAAAGAGTAAAAGGAAAAAAGCTGAGCAACCTTTGAAGGGTCTCCGCCGAAGGCAGCAATGTTATTGGCTACCCAGTACAGAGCCAAGCGCTGGTCCAGCATTCCAGCGTTACCACGGACACCCTCGCTCTCAGGAAGAGACAGGAAACCCAATGCACCGAGCCTGTGTCCAATCAAAACAAATGTTATTATCAGTGTATTTTTAAAACATGAAAACATGAAGCTCAAATAGGTTCTTAAGTTCAATTATATTGTGCCAGGACAACCTGTAGTTCATAGACACCACCACGACGCCTTCTGATTGGCTAAGGAATTGTCCGTCATACAGGTCTAGGGAGGCGGTGCCTGTAGTGAACCCGCCTCCGTATATCCACACCATGACAGGAGCTAATGAGGAACCAGGGGAGGAGCTCTTGGAATGTTTAGGGTGTGTCTTAAACAAAGGGGGAGGAGTCCATATGTTGAGGTAGAGACAATCTTCACTCATCTTGGTGTTGGGGTTCCACATCTCAGCTCCACGGAACCCTGGGAGTAAGGAAGTCAGAGTCAAGTACTTGTAGTTAATGACGTAATTACAAAACAACATTGAGTATGTTTACGGTGTAATGCATATTTTTAATTGTTGATGTGGGTAAATCACTTTGCGCTAAGTGAAGAGGAATTGTGCATTCCTAGAAGTAGCATACTCTACCGCATAGTGTGATGCCTGTGGACCAATTTTAAATGGCTTCACGAACTTGGATGTGGGATTGTATATGGGGAGAGCATCAGTGAAAGTATTCAAAGGAGACACCGGTGTCACTGTTTGTGTGAGAGAAATTCCTGTCCAACCAAAGATGACATGGACCCGCCCTGACCAGACCTCACGAATCTGAACACGACAACACACTGAATTTCAGTAAGTCAATTTACAACCCACAAAATTTCAGCAAGTCAATTTAAATTAATTTGTAGTGAAAGTAAAAGTAGTGACAAGGATCCTAAATCCCAGAGAGTGGACTTGGCAGGGCTAGTGAGAGCCTCGTTGACAGTACTGTTTGTAGGCATACGATAAATGTCTATGTAGCCTGAGAGCTATGGGTAGTGGAAATAGGCATAAGATAAATGTCTATGTAGCCTGAGAGCTATGGGTAGTGGAAATAGACATAAGATAAATGTCTATGTAGCCTGAGAGCTATGGGTAGTGGAAATAGACATAAGATAAATGTCTATGTAGCCTGAGAGCTATGGGTAGTGGAAATAGACATAAGATAAATGTCTATGTAGCCTGAGAGCTATGGGTAGTGGAAATAGACATAAGATAAATGTCTATATAGCCTGAGAGCTATGGGTAGTGGAAATAGACATAAGATAAATGTCTATATAGCCTGAGAGCTATGGGTAGTGGAAATAGACATAAGATAAATGTCTATATAGCCTGAGAGCTATGGGTAGTGGAAATAGACATAAGATAAATGTCTATATAGCCTGAGAGCTATGGGTAGTGGAAATAGACATAAGATAAATGTCTATATTGCCTGAGAGCTATGGGTAGTGGAAATAGACATAAGATAAATGTCTATGTAGCCTGAGAGCTATGGGTAGTGGAAATAGACATAAGATAAATGTCTATATAGCCTGAGAGCTATGGGTAGTGGAAATAGACATAAGATAAATGTCTATATAGCCTGAGAGCTATGGGTAGTGGAAATAGACATAAGATAAATGTCTATATAGCCTGAGAGCTATGGGTAGTGGAAATAGACATAAGATAAATGTCTATATAGCCTGAGAGCTATGGGTAGTGGAAATAGACATAAGATAAATGTCTATATAGCCTGAGAGCTATGGGTAGTGGAAATAGACATAAGATAAATGTCTATATAGCCTGAGAGCTATGGGTAGTGGAAATAGAGAAGTGAAAGTTGAATAGTGAACAGTGGGGTGTTGAACATGTATGAGAGAATAAGGTTGAATGACTAACCCTTTTGACAGGAGGAATAGTGGATCCTGTGGATTGCTATCTCTTAGAATGTAAATTATAAGATTAATAACCAATAAAATGTGTGTGAAGCAAACAGTGAATATCCAATGTAGATTGGTTAAACTGGAGTTATCAAAGGTTGTAATTCTATTTTTATTTGTTATTTTTATTTAACATGTTTTTTGGGGGATGCATTAATCACGATGTGAGTAGTGTCCAAACGGGGGAATTACTAGTCCCCTAGGGCGCTTTGGTAATTATGCAAATTGATTTTCCTCACTGTAAAAACGGGAACAAATGTATGTTGGTAATAGTTGACAGTTACTTCATTTACCGGTCCCCTGGGGCCCGTTGGTAAAAATTCTAATTGATTTTCCTCACATGCCTGCCTGTAAAAAGGAAAATGATATGTTGGTAATGGTTGACATGATGGATTGACGTTTTACCCACCTAGAGTGATGGATGTGTATTGCTGTTGTTATTTTGTTTTGTTTTCATTGTTTTGTTTAATTTTCTTTGTTTTTGTCTTGCTTCAAAAACAAATCTCAATACCAAATCTGTCTGCTGGATGGTTGGTACTTCTCCCAAAGACTAGCCCTCTAACTCCCTGACCCTTTAACTCTGCGGTGAGGTCACCAATATGATAAGGGACTATAAGCATATTTGCTAAAATTGTTTAAATGGTGTGTTGTTATTCTTTTTGACATTTGTCTTAGGAATCTGTATTAAGAATGTTGAATCATTTCTAATTTGTCGGGGTTTCTTGAATCAGAAATGCCCTAAATGTTATTCTGCTCTGTCCTCTCTCAAGGTTATGGCGAAGGTGTCCACAGATGGTATCTAGATGCATGGAAGGGATAATTCAGCTGGGAACAGTGTGAACTTCACCCCCTCTGACCGCCTGAAGTAATGGATAAAAATGTGTTCACTATGGCCCTGTCCTTCACCATTTCTACCGTGACACCTGAGTCCGAACCAGCAACCTGTACACATCTTCAAGTTGAAGCTATCAACTGCCTTTTCTCAAAATACTTTTCTCTCAGGAGTGCGACATGAGTCGTCGTACAGTGAGCATGGAGAGAGATCTCTCACAAACTTCTCTCGTGCTGCTGGTGTACTGGTAGGAGGATGGACAAGACATAATGGGACCGTAAAATTGTTTATTTGGTGTATCAGGTTGATTGTGGAGGTATGAACCCTGTGAGGTTTACAGTAATTCAGATTAAGAGTGCGTTGAGTACCAATCTGTCATTAGTACAAATGGTGGCCGTGATGAGAAAATGTAATGCTAGAAATATAAGATGAATATACTGTATATCAATATAAATGCACACTCTGCCAGTATCGGTGTGTGCTAAGTTGAGGGTCTTATATTGATGTGATAGAACCAACGTGAAGCACTAAGGACTGTCATTCTAAATTTGGGTTGGATAATTTATCAACAGGTCAAATTATGATCTGGAAAGTCGAGAAGGAGAGACAGAGAGCTGCCCCTAAACTGTGAGTAGACCACAACGTGAGGGGAGGGTACACTGCTCATCCCGCAGGTGGCTTCTGAAACTAATTCAATATGTGTTCAAATCCAGTGAGTCTAGGTAGGGTTCCTCTCAGGGAAACCTTATCTTTTCGTGTATTCCGATAGGGAGGTTATCAGAAATCCCACTGGATTGTAGCTTGGGCTATCCATTATTGGGATGTTGAGAGTAGGGGCTTTGTGGTCCTTGCCCAATCTCATTACCATTCTTATCAAGAATGGTGTGAAACTGTGTTCTCTATTTTCCCTGTGAACGTCAATAGGTTGTGTGAAACATGTAGGTGATCATGTGAGGGCTCCCAAGTGGCACAGCAGTTTAAGGTGTGTCACCACAGACCCTGGTTTGGTCCCGGGCTGTATCACAACCAGTCGCGATCGGGAGTCTCATAGGGCGGAGCACAATTGACCCAGCGTCGTCCAGGTTAGGGGAGGGTTTGGCCGGGGTAGGCAGTCATTGTAAAGAAAATAATGTGTTCTTAATTAACTGACTTGCCTAGTTAAATAAAAGTAAAATATATATATATTGTAAATGTATATACAGTTGAAGTCTGAAGATTAAATACACCTTAGCCAAAAACATTTAAACTCAATTCCTGAAATTTAATTCCAGTAAAAATTCCCTGTCATTTGGTCAGTTAGGATCACCACTTTATTTGAAGAATGTGAAATGTCAGAATAATGATTTATTTCAGCCTTTATTTTTTTCATCACATTCCTAGTGGGTCAGAAGTTTACATACACTCAATTAGTATTTGGTAGTATTGCCTTTAAATTGTTTAAGCCATATTGCCACAACTTTGGAAGTATGCTTGAGGTCAATGTCCATTTGGAAGTCCCATTTGCGACCAAGCTTTAACTTCCTGACTGATGTCTTGAGATGTTGCTTCAATATATCCACGTAATTTTAAGTCTTAATGATGCCATCTATTTTGTGAAGTGCACCAGTCCCTAATGCAGCAAAACACCCCCACAACATGATGCTCCCACCCCCGTGCTTCACGGTTGGGATGATGTTCCTCGGCTTGAAAGCCTCATCCTTTTTCCTCCAAACATAACGATGGTCATTATGGCCAAACAGTTCTAATTTTGTTTCAACAGACCAGAGGACATTTCTCCAAAAAGTACGATCTTTGTCCCCACGTACAGTTGCAAACCTTATTCTGGCTTTTTTTTTAGCTTTTCAGGTTATGTCGACATAGGATGCGTTTTACTGTCGATCATTTTGTACTTATTTTCTTACAGAATCTTCACAAGATCCTTTGCTGTTGTTCTGCGATTGATTTGCACTTTTCGCGTTTGGAAATTGCCCCCAAGAATGAACCAGACTTGTGGAAGTCTACAATTTTATTCTGACGTTTTGGCAGATTTCTAATGATTTTCCCAAGATGTCAAGCAAAGAGGCACTGACTTTGAAGGTAGTCCTTGAAATACATCCACAGGTATACCTCCATTTGACACAAATGATGTCAATTAACCTATCAGAAGCATCTATAGCCATGACATAATTTCTTGAATTTTCCAAGCTGTTTAAAGGCACAGTCAACATTGTGTATGTACATTTCTGACCCACTGGAATTGTGATGCGGTGAATTATAAGTGAAATAGTCTGTCTGTAAACAATTGTTGGAAAAATGACTTGTGTCATGCATAAAGCAGATGTCCTAACCGACTTGCCAAAACTGTGGAGGGGTTGAAAAACAAGTTTTAATGAATCAAACCTATGTGTATGTAAACTTCCGACTTCAACTGTATATATTCCAGATGAGGGACTGTTGGAATCTGACTGATTGAATTGAGCACATTTTAGTATGTTTATAACTATTTAAGTGGCTTAGCTGAAGTAATTCATGTATTATGGGTTAGATGGAATGTGTTATGTGCAAATTGTCTGCACCCTGGAGACTTTGTGGTGGAAAAGACTACAGAAGGAAGAGCTGGAAGGATTGGAGAGGATCATACCAGGTTTTGCTGACCACCTCGGTAGTGGTGAAAGTAGCAGAGAGAGAAACCTGAATCCACGGGTCCCACTGTAGGAGAGTTCCAACCCCAGACGGGGAAGATGCGTTGCACTGTTTTCTTTTCTGTCTGTGTGTCTTTTATTTATTTATATTTTATTTTATTTTACCTTTATTTAACCAGGCAAGTCAGTTAAGAAAAAAATCGTATTTTCAATGACAGCCTAGTAACAGTGGGTTAACTGGTCTAGGAACAGTGCGTGAACTGCCTGTTCAGGGGCAGAACGGCAGATTTGTACCTTGTCAGCTCGGGGGATTGAACTCGCAACCTTCCGGTTACTAGTCCAACGCTCTAACCACTAGGCTACCCTGCCGGCTACCCTGCCGTCTTAGCAGCAATGACTCTCAGCTTCTCTATTGGTCAGGTGCCAGAAGAACACACTCCACAAACCGATGATGATGAATTGAGAAAGACTCTGCCTGGGCAAGAGAGCCTAGTGATGGAAAAAGGTTGCGGGGAAAACTACACATTAGAGAATTGTCTTGTTATTTGTTCGTGTTTTTTTTACTGCTACAAACCTGTCTTGTGTGACTTAGTCATAAGTCTTGGCATACAGATAGGAGCCATTTGGGTGCAACTGCAGCATGTGACATCCTGTTCTCACAATCTGCAGGAACTTAGCTGTGTGGAAACTTGCAGGAAGGAACAGATCACCTTTTACACTATGTTCCGCCCCTGTTTCCACACATCTGCTAACTGCCACGTAAAAAAAAGGGTTGTAGTTCCTCATGAAAGCTGAGAGCCAAACCTCTTCGTTGGACTCCAGCGATTGTTAGCCACTCCATGTTTGCAAATCTTACAATAAAGTTGTTGTTTGAAGAATCTATAGTCTCTCTTCTCTTTACGGTTTGAATTTCCATGACAAGGTCTTGAGCCAAAGGGACCAACGCTGGCCCGGAATAGTGGCCCAGAAGTAGATGGTCATTGTAGAAGAAGGTCCCGAGCCTAAGGAACCGATGCAGACGTGGAGTATAGGCCCAGAAGTTAGAAGCAGCAGAGGAGGGCATTGAAGGACACCCCCCCCCAGCCCAACAACAGCCAAATTCCTTTCTGAATAGAGCCAACTTGGTGGTTAAAGCAACAGTTGGTGAAAGTTCATGTTGGGTCTGTGGGTTTGCTCCTCAAGGGGTAAACAAGGGAGTTTCATGTATGGGGTCACACTGGGAGTGATTCACACCCTAAGTGTGATGTCATTCCTGCCCTTTATCATCTATCCCTAAAAGAGACCAGACGACATGACATTTTAAAGCCCCCAAACTCTGTGATGTTTTTCACGTCCTGGTAATAGTAGTAATCTCCCTACTGTGGGTTTTCTTGTGGCCACCTGGTGTATTATAGGTAAAGGATGTGTGGGAAAAACTGCCTGACAGTCCATAGTCTCCTCGTTTGGAGGGTGGATCATGCAACTGTGTTTAGCCATTGTTTTAGTCACTGTACCGACTCTGTTTCTTGTTCTCATGCTAAAATATTGCTGCAATATGTGTTTAAAACTGGTAACGAATCCAAGACCAAATGTAATGTTAAATGTTGCCATGACCCAGGGCCAGAATGCAAGTTGTGAACGATTAGCTGAGCTACACTTTTCTGCTAAAGACAGTTATGTCTGACCTTTACCCAGCACCCAGTTGGGCTCCAACCCGTGACCCTTCAGCTCTGGGAGAAGAATCCCTTCTTTAAATGATTGTATCTAATCATTAGCATAAACTGGCAAGATAGAACTGTATATGATTTGCGAGGGGTTGGTAGGTTTTAAACTCTCACTACCGATGACACAAGGAGGAATTGGTGGACTACGGGATATTATGCTTTTAGAAAGCTTGCTACAGTTAAAATGTATTAAAAAATTGTTCAGGGATTAAAAAAAGGAGAAGTATAATGGAACATTTTAATTTGTCCACATAGTATGTGACTAACCTTGTGAAACTGTGTGAAACTGTGTGAAACTGCCTTATTATAACGTCCTGTTATTCAGTCTGAGCTCAGAAAAAAATTATCTTGGTTTGACTTTGACTCAGATCCTTATGTTATAATATCCACGACAACATGCATAGTAATAATTTTATATTAAACTGATTAAGGCCGTAGCCAGATTATGCAATAGTCATGTAAACACGTTACTCTAGTTATCTTAAATCGGCATAAGTGTAAGTAAGCATACGCCGATAAAAACACCTGGTTTTCTCAGCAATCTTCGAATTATTAGGACATGTAAACAACTTAATTGGCGTTCCAGCTGTGTGTTTGATCTGTGCATGTGCCAGCACCAGCCGAGAGCCTCCCTCTTTTTAGTGTGAGTGAAATGAGTACGGAACAACTGTGTGTTTGATCTGTGCATGTGCCAGCACCAGCCGAGAGCCTCCCTCTTTAGCGTGAGTGAAATGAGTACGGAACAACTGTGTGTTTGATCTGTGCATGTGCCAGCACCAGCCGAGAGCCTCCCTCTTTAGCGTGAGTGAAGTGAGTACGGAACAACTGCGTTTTTGATCTGTGCATGTGCCAGCACCAGCCGAGAGCCTCCCTCTTTAGCGTGAGTGAAGTGAGTACGGAACAACTGCGTGTTTGATCTGTGCATGTGCCAGCACCAGCCGAGAGCCTCCCACTTTAGCGTAAGTGAAGTGAGTACGGAACAACTGTGTGTTTGATCTGTGCATGTGCCAGCACCAGCCGAGAGCCTCCCACTTTAGCGTAAGTGAAGTGAGTACGGAACAACTGTGTGTTTGATCTGTGCATGTGCCAGCACCAGCCGAGAGCCTCCCTCTTTAGCGTGAGTGAAGTGAGTACGGAACAACTGTGTGTTTGATCTGTGCATGTGCCAGCACCAGCCGAGAGCCTCCCTCTTTAGCGTGAGTGAAGTGAGTACGGAACAACTGTGTGTACGCATCTTAGAAGTAGTTTTCGCAGTCAAATTTTATATGACTGAACTCAGAATCAAACATGTTTCCCAAAGATAACATGTTCGCTGTGGTAGAACGTTTATTTTGACTGGCAAATGTTCTGAATTTATCAGAATGCCATCAGGTAGCCTGATTTCAGACTTGTCCATGTCAACAGGATTATTAGGGAGATCGTTCTTCTTGAAAACCATGTAAATGTTTTAATCTAACTATTATATTGATCTGATTATTGCGTGCTTGTAACCGTGCTCACTGACTGTACACTGTCACTAACATCAACAGGTTTAAAGGCACACAAACATATATTGTACATTCATGTAGGTGTTGTAATCTATGCCAGTTTACTATACAGGCCTAGGTAATCATTTTGATATCAAATCCCTACCAGGAAATAATGTATCCTGGGGTTGGAGGCAGGAGTTGGGGTAGCGTGTGGCGTGTAGTACCCCTGTCCACCCATCTGCAGGCTGAGGAGGGCGAAAACGCAGTTCCCCAACGGGGGGGTTCCCATAGGGAATTCCCAGGAATGCCTTGACATATCCACCACCTGGCACGGGAAGCCGAGTGCCCCGGACTCTGCCACGGTCCGTGGCGACAATGACATCATCGATGAGGTCATCAACCTGAGTCGTTGTGGCCGGGAGAATGTGGAACAGCAGGAGTGACAGGGTGATGTGTGTGTGAGTGGTCACCATGGTAACACATTCAGGTCTGGAGAGGTGAAAACAGATAGAAGGATGTGGAGGTCAACAAAAATACACACAGTCACAACAGAAATATACACAGTCACAACAGAAATATACACAGTCACAACAGAAATATACACAGTCACAACAGAAATATACACAGTCACAACAGAAATATACACAGTCACAACAGAAATAGACACAGTCACAACGGAAATAGACACAGTCACAACGGAAATAGACACAGTCACAACGGAAATAGACACAGTCACAACGGAAATATACACAGTCACAAAGGAAATAGACACAGTCACAACGGAAATATACACAGTCACAACGGAAATATACACAGTCACAAAGGAAATAGACACAGTCACAACGGAAATAGACACAGTCACAACGGAAATAGACACAGTCACAACGGAAATATACACAGTCACAAAGGAAATAAACACAGTCACAACGGAAATATACACAGTCACAACGGAAATATACACAGTCACAAAGGAAATAGACACAGTCACAACGGAAATAGACACAGTCACAACGGAAATATACACAGTCACAAAGGAAATAGACACAGTCACAACGGAAATATACACAGTCACAACGGAAATATACACAGTCACAACGGAAATATACACAGTCACAAAGGAAATAGACACAGTCACAACGGAAATAGACACAGTCACAACGGAAATAGACACAGTCACAACGGAAATAGACACAGTCACAACGGAAATATACACAGTCACAACGGAAATAGACACAGTCACAACGGAAATAGACACAGTCACAACGGAAATACACACAGTCACAACAGAAATATACAGTCACAACAGAAATACACACAGTCACAACAGAAATATACACAGTCACAACGGAAATAGACAGTCACAACAGAAATATACACAGTCACAACAGAAATACATACAGTCACAACAGAAATATACACAGTCACAACGGAAATACACAGTCACAACAGAAATACATACAGTCACAACAGAAATATACACAGTCACAACAGAAATATACACAGTCACAACGGAAATACACAGTCACAACAGAAATATACACAGTCACAACAGAAATATACACAGTCACACAAACACACAAACACACACTGTCACTCAGTAATAACAGGAGATGATTGATATAGTTGCATATCCATTAGATTATTATTGAAGCATTCAAGATGTTCCAAAGATAGTCAACGGCTTCAACAAGCACTGAACAACTAGGGCAGAGGGAGTGGAGAGAGAAGGAGGGAGGGAGGCCAACAGCTATTAATGACACCATGAATTCAGGTGATATCAGGATAAGAGTGTGTGAGGGCGTGCACAGTGAGAGGGGGGGGGACGATCAAGTATGTCCCTCTGACTCATTCAACACTAGACAGCCGTGCACACACACCCACCACATTTGCCTCTTCTCTTACCACAGATTACTCAGCTGAAAGGGCGAAACATATTAACGTCTAAAATTAGAGAGGGTGATTGCTTGTTGTGATAGTGGATAAATCCTGGATTAATCAGGTCTACACTGACCAGACAGACTGTTACAGAAGTCTAACATGACCTTAGAGGCTGAATGAATAGAACTGGCAGGCAGGATATCTATACCACATCTACCTCTCCTCATGGACTTTAAATAAAACACAACCAAGATGGCTGCTGTATCTGTGGAAATAGCTTACCTGTGCAGTTGAAATACATTATACATACACAAAAGTATGTGGACAGCACTTCAAATTAGTGGATTTGGCTATTTCAGCCACACAAGTTGCTGACATGTGTATAAAATCAAGTTCACAGATATGCAATCTCCGTTGACAAACATTGGCAGTAGAATGGCCTTTACTGAAAAGCTCAGTGACTTTCAACGTGGCACCGCCACAGGATGCAACCTTTCCAACAAGTCAGTTTGTCAAATTTCTGCCCTGTTAGAGCTTCAACTGTAGGTGCTTTTATTGTGAAGTGGAAACATCTAGGAGCAGCAACGGCTTGGCCACGAAGTGGTAGGACACACAAGCTCACAGAACAGGACCGCAGAGTGCTGAAGTGCGTAGTGCATGAATTGATCTGTCCTTGGTTGCAACACTCACTACCGAGTTCCAAACTGCCTCTGGAAGCAACGTCAACACAATATCTCTTCGTCGGGAGCTTCATGAAACGGGTTTCCATGGCCGAGCAGCTGCACACAAGCCTGAGATCATCATGTGCAATGCCAAGCGTCGGCTGGAGTGGTGTAAAGCTCTCTGCCATTGGACTCTGGAGCAGTGGAAACGTGTTCTCTGGAGTGATGAATCATGTTTCACCATCTGCCAGTCAGACGGACAAATATGTGTTTGGTGGATGCCAGGAGAACGGTAGACTTCCCCAATGCATAAAGACAACTGTAAAGTTTGGTGGAGGAGGAATAATGATTGTGGACAGTTTTTCATGGTCCGGGCTGGGATCTTTAGTTCCAGTGAAGGGAAATGTTAACGCTACAGAATACAATGACATTCTAGACAATTCTCTGCTTCCAACTTCGTATCAACAGTTTGGGGAAGGTCCTTTCCTGTTTCAGAATGACAATGCCCCAAGGCACAAAGTGAGGTCCATAGAGAAATTGTTTGTCGAGATCGGTGAGGAAGAACTTGACTGGCCTGCACAGAGCCCTGACCTCAAACTCATCGAACACCTTTACAATGAATTGGACCCCTGACTGCGAGCCAGGCCTACACACACACACACACACACACACACACACACACACACACACACACACACACACACACACACACACACACACACACACACACACACACACACACACACACACACACACACACACACACACACAAACACACACGCATACACCCACCTGAAAAAACACACTAGTATTCAAGCACTTTCCCTTGTCTAAAGAAAGACAAAACACTGCTGACGGTGTCTGGTGAAAGAATGGGTTGCAACAACAGCCAATCATAGCTAACGCATGAGACCAAATATCACCATTACCAAGTAGCACACAGAGAAATAGACATATGCAAGCAGACAGGCATGCTCACATAGGCTGCACACACTCACGCACACACACATAGCTCTGAGGTTAGAGTGTTGGGACAGTAACCAAAAGGTCACTGGTTTGAATACCGGAGCCGACAAGGAGAAAAATCTGGTGCAGTGCCCTTGAGCAAAGCACTTAACCCTAATTGGCCTGCTGGTACCTCGGTGGGAGTTGGAATATGCAATAAACACTTCCATTACACACATGTGTGTAACAGGCAAATATAAGAAACCCCCAAATTATAATTTTCACTCACACACACACAAACACACACATATACACACACACACACACACACGCACACAAACAGTCTATGTAACAAGCTATCTAGCTAAATGTCAGACACACCCCAGGGGTATTCTGCCACATTGTTACAGTGAATAATGCCATTTGAAGAACCTATCTGTGCTGTGGTTTGAGGAGAAAGATGCAACACAAGATTCTCCCTCGTGCTGCTGTGCCCCACTGACACCTCCACTGGTTGAACGGAGGACAACCTCACAAGAGGTTACAACAACAGGCAGAAAACGCTGGTAAGAATGTTGTGTTTGGCCGGTCCCTCTTTTAACTATTTTAAAAATGAACAAGAGGTCCTTGGGGTGTTTGAGAGGGATGGGGATCGGATTTAAAGCAAACAAAAGCTCCCTGACAAGCCATTCATTGTTTCACAATAAAAACACACCGTTTGTTGGTCTCCTTCCCTATACACTTCACTCTTCTATGCCTCTTATAATAATGCTTCACTTGAAGCATGTTAACACAATCGGCGATATTAAAAGCATCTGTGTGCTACATGCATACATCTTATTCATAAGAAGCACCTTCTCATCTGGCAAGTTGGCAAAACATTCATTCCTATGCAGCAAGGTTCTGTAGCAGAACAGAGGACTTGTGGATTGAAAGGGACACTTGGCCAATTGAACAGTACAAGAGACACACACTTAGGATAGGTTACTTAAAAACAACAGAATGAAGGCTACACGGCACAAACCAACACTCACCCTCTCTGATTTCTTCTCTCTTCAGTGATCCTGCTGAGAGATATTTGAGGCGATAGTGGTGTATATCGTGGCCAAAGGTTTTCCAATGTAAAACAGTAACGTCAGAAAAGTGAAAATGGTCCGTCTTTTGTTTTTGCTGGGGTTTTTCAAAAACGAAAAATGACTGGATTTTTGTTATCTCGTTTTTTTTTCAGGAAAAATAATAAACAATTGACTTAATTAAACTATTTTAAAATAAAGAAATTGTTTGTTTTTGTTATTATTATTTTTTGCATATTAAAAGCAATTAAAATATATTTTGAATGTCACAAGTCGATGGGGTTAAATGTGACATGTCTTTCATTGGCCAAATGCACAGCAAACTTATTTTTGTTCATCTACTATTTATTAATTCATCTGTTATTAATTCACCTACTGCTATATTAATGGTATGCTTGCTACGTGCTACCAATGTTAGTAAGAGTTTGTTTGTGTGCGTGCGTGCGTGCGTGCGTGTTTGTGTGCGTGTGCGTGTGCGCGTGCGCGTGTGCGTGTGTGTGTGTGTAGGGGATGCCAAGATGCAGTGGTGTGTATGAAGACTCTGTGGAAGAACGTCCCGGAAAACATGACCTTCCTCTCCTTGTTGTGTGTTGTGTGTCAGTTGTTTTAGTCTACTCATAAAAGTCTGTTTGTCTTTTTGCGAGAAATATCTGTGTTTCTACAAGGTTTGTGTGTTCTTGGTTATGTTTGAACGTGTATTGACCATGTTGTGGGTGTGTATGTGGTCAGAGGGAGCTGGAGTGCAGACAGAAAATGGTGAGAGTGGAAGTGGTTTAAGTTTTTTGGGGGTGAAGAGAACGGTGGGCATTGGTTTTTTTCACCTTCACTTCTTTTGCGGAGGAAAGACATTTGCGTACCGGGGAGAAAATGCAATTACAAAACCAAAAAATTATGTGCAAAAATATCCACATGACTTCAGTTTGACCTGTTGTAAGGAAATAGTAAGCTGTGAAAACATCCCAATATGTTTATGATAAGATTTCAGTTCAGATTGTTTTATGAGGATGAAATACTATCAGCTTCAAATCAAATTGTATTTCTCACAAGCTTTGTGAAGAACGCGTGAAAGGTTTACTTACATGCCCTTCCCAAAAATGCAGATTTAAAAAAACGAGATAATTAGCAGAAAGAATTATAAAATAAAATAAATAGACAAAAAATAACACAAGTAATACTTGGAAAAATAATAGCACAAGGAATATTAGCACAAGGAATATTAGCACAAGGAATAATAGCACAAGGAATATTAGCACAAGGAATAATAGCACAAGGAATCTTAGCACAAGGAATATTAGCACAAGGAATATTAGCACAAGGAATAATAGCACAAGGAATATTAGCACAAGGAATAATAGCACAAGGAATATTAGCACAAGGAATAATAGCACAAGGAATATTAGCACAAGGAATATTAGCACAAGGAATATTAGCACAAGGAATATTAGCACAAGGAATATTAGCACAAGGAATAATAGCACAAGGAATATTAGCACAAGGAATATTAGCACAAGGAATAATAGCACAAGGAATATTAGCACAAGGAATAATAGCACAAGGAATAATAGCACAGGGAATATTAGCACAAGGAATAATAGCACAATGATTAAAGATGGCTATACACACTGAGTATACAAATCATTAAGGACACCTCCTCTTTCTATGACATAGACTGATCAGGTGACTCCAAGTGAAATCTATGACCCCCCCCCCCCGTGGGAATGTTGAGCTAATAAAGGCTAATGAGATTAGCATGAGTTTGTAAGTAAAAATACAATTTCTCAGGACATAGACATATCTGATATTGGCAGGAAGCATACATTCATATTAATCTAACTGCACTGTCCAATTTACAGTAGCTATTACAGTGAAATAATACCATGATATTGTTTGAGAAGAGTGCACAGTTATGAACTTGAAAGTGTATTAATAAACTAATTCTGCACATTTGGGCATTCTTGATACAACATCTTGAACATAAATCTAAATGTTAACTCAAACTTTGCACATACACTGCTGTCATCTGGTGACCGAAATCTAAATTGTGCCTATCCTGGAATAGACATTATCTTCTCTGGGATATGTGGGACGGTAGTGTCCCACCTCGCCAACAGCTAGTGAAATTGCAGGACGCCAAATTCAAAACCACAGAAATCCCATATTTAAAATTCCTCAAACATACAAGTGTTTTACACCATTTTAAAGATAAAATACTTGTAAATCCAGCCACAGTGTCCGATTTCAAATAGGCTTTACGGCGAAAGCACAGCAAAGATTATGTTAGGTCAGCACCTAGTCACAGAAAACCATACAGCCATTTTCCAGCCAATGAGAGGGCTTACAAAAATCAGAAATAGCGATTAAATTAATTGCTAACCTTTGATGATCTTCATCAGATGGCGCTCAAAGGACTTCAAGTTACACAATAAATGTGTGTTTTGTTCGATAAAGTTAATCTTTATGTCCAAAAACCTAATTTGAAATTGGTGTGTTATGTTCAAAAATGCATTGTCTCAAACAAACATCCGGTGAAAGTGCAGAGAGCCACATCAAATTACAGAAATACTCAAAATAAACAAAGATAAAAGATACAAGTGTTATACATTTAAATATAGATAAACTTCTCCTTAATGCAACCGCTGTGTCAGATTTCAAAATGGCTTTATGGCGAAAGCACAACTTGCAATTATGTTAGGTCAGCGCTAGTCACTCAAAAACATCTGGCCATTTTCCAAAAAAGGAGAGGTGTCAGAAAAGTCAGAAATAGCATTATAAATATTCACTTACCTTTGATTATCCTGATCAGAATATACTGCCAGTAATCCCAGTTCCACAATAAATGTTTGTTTTGTTCGATAAAGTCCATAATTTATGTCCAAATACCTCCTTTTTGTTTGAGCGTTTAGCCCAGTAATGCGCGATCACTTGTTCAGACGAAATGTCAAAAAAGTTATATTACAGTTCATAGAAACATGTCAAAGATGTATAGAATTAATCTTTGGTGTGTTTTTAACATAAATCTTCAATAATGTTCCAACCGGAGAATTCCTTTGTCTTTAGAAATGCAATGGAACGCAGCTAACTCTCACGGGCGCGCGCGTGATCAGCTCATGGCCTTCTGCCAGACACCTGGTTGAAACAGCTCTCTTTCTCTCCCCCTTCACAATAGACGACTCAAACAAGGTTCTAAAGACTGTTGACATCTAGTGGAAGCCTTAGGAAGTGCAATATGACTCAGTATATTCGATAGGCAATGACTTGAAAAAAAAAAAAAAAAAAAGATTTCCCAGATGTTCTGGTGGATTCTTTTGGCAGGTTTTTGACAGCCATATGAGTTCTGTTATACTCACAGACATCATTCAAACCGTTTTAGAAACTGTGTTTTCCATCCAAATCTACTAATTATATGCATATTACAGCTTTTGGGCCTGAGTAGCAGGCAGTTTACCCTGGGCACCATTTTATGCAAGCTACTCAAAACTGCCCCTCAGTCCCAAAGAAGTTTTAGTTCTTGTGGACATTATAGGTTTTTCTATTTGCTATGTAAGGCCTGTAGGCCTCATTGGCCTCACACCTGAGCTCTCACAACTCGTTTTTGAGTTTTAAAAAAGCATAATGTATGGATTATATTGACTATAGCAAATACTCAGATGAAACATCTTGTGCTATTTTTCACAGACTACTTTGTGTCAAAGTTTAACGAGGACTCTCTCCTCCTCACCAGTGTCATTATCAAAGATATGATCAAGAGCCTCACATACAGTATATCGTTTTATCATTGAGCTGCCACAGAATGAATGTTGAACCTAAAAAAAAATGTATATACTAGAGATGCAAGAAAAGTTCTATATATTATTGAAACAATGTTGTGATTGTTTGTGAGAACGCCAACAGGTGTGGTTCCCGTGGGAAGCCAAGAAGGGGAGTGAGGTGTGTGTGTGTGTGCTCAAACACAAATGCGTGTTGGGGTCTGGGGAGAGGAAGTGTGTCCATCTGATAAATGCATGTGCCTGAACTCAATTTTATACACTAATTGTAGTCTCACCTATTAATTTCTAATGACCGGTCATTTTTGACTGGGAAAACCACAGTTGTACGAACTTTCAATGAAACACCCACAATTTAATGGAAATCATCAACATGTATTTTGTGTGTTCAGATGCCCTGTGTGGACAATGTCATGGAACCTTATGACTATCAGATTTGTGTGTGTGTTAACTACATTTTCAGAGAGAAAACTTGTCAATCGGTCCAATTCGACCAGAACACAGCGGGAGGGTTACTTTCACATTTCCACAAACTTCAAAGGTTTTCCTTTCAAATGGTAACAAGAATATGCATATCCTGAGCTCCAGGCAGTTAGATTTGAGTATGCCATTTTAGAAAATAGTCCGATCCTCTTGCAGTATGCGGATGGATGTATCGTTTTATCAGAAGTACCAGTGACGTCCGAAGTTTCATTTGATCACATGCTTTTTCAAACCAAGTTTTGCAAAATGTGAGATCACACTCATTTCGCCATGGGCCCAGTGCTCTCTTTGATTCCAAACTGCTTTCAAACACTGACCTCTACTGGACACCATACTTATAAATATAGCTAGGATTTTGAACATGTATTTTCAGCTGACCAGTAGTTTAGCAGGTAGAGTAGGGAACAATGGGACAATCAGGGACATGGTGGTACGAGGTTGACTCCAGCTGAAGGAACACTTTTTATGATGATCATGATGTATGATGCCAACGTAGAATGCCACAGAGTTTGGATGAAAACAGTGGAGAATTTTTTATTCCTTCTGATAATCACACGCTGCAATTTATCGGTGAACACCAGACGTCACTAATGTGCATTGTGAACCCGATAATGAAGCACTGAGTAATTAACCGTTTTTCGACACAATTTGGTGTAAGCTTTCCGATCACTATTTAATAGCCATAGGTTGTATTATTATGTTTCTTAACCAGTTGAATCCAGTGAGTTACCTGTAGAACAGCTAGGGGTCCCCAAGGAGAGTGGTGAGAATAACTGACTGATTTTGTTAACCAGTCTCAATAGAGCCGTCACCCTTCCAAAGAACCCTTGAGGAATAGCAATACAAACGGTAGCATACTGGGCTGCCATTGTTCACCCATGAGTTTACCAGTGAAATTACCAGAGTTAGAGGTTCCAAGTCCATTCTAAACATTATATTTCTATGGTAAACTGGTTAGGGTGTCTCCTACCTCCCTTTCCTCTCCTCTCTCTCCTTGCTGTCTTCCCCTTTCTATCCACATTGACATGTCAGTAGTGGTGATTCATCACGCTGTGATGTGTCTTCCTGTCCCCAGCTCACTCCGGCCCCTTTACAGCTGATTGCAAGATGATGCGTGAAATGACTGCATTTCAAACTGCCTCATTTCACACTCATCTCTTTTAATGCCTTTATTTATTCATATTCACTGTGTATATTTATTCCCCCCTGAAAGGAGACGACAGACTATAACTTGGTCAGTCATAGCGTTTGGTGTGCATTGATGATACACAGCTTTATGGGTGATGTGATGCAAGCATTTGAAAGGGCTTGGGGAGAATTAAGGGATTCCATTACTGGTTGGATGGATGAATGAGTGTGTGTGTATGTGTGTATGTGTGTGTGCGTGTGTGTGTATGTGTGTCAGCACTGTGGATAATAAGTGTACAGACCTGTTATGTTGTTCTGAGGCAGGAGACAGACTTGTCTGACATGACACAGTCTGTCATTGAAACAAAGTGATCTCTCTCTTTGTCTTACTCTCTCTCTCTCTCGCGCGCATTTACACTTAAAATAAATGAGAAGACTAGTAATACAGGCAGGAAGTAGTAAGGGAGGGATGGAGGAAGTTGGGAAGTAAGGTAGGCTGTTTAGAGCAGTTTAAGAAACTTATAATATGTTACGGATTTGCAAATTGTGATATATATTACACATTTTCTAAACTATGATATGTTACTAGCTAGGTATCTAAAGTTAGCTGGCTAACGTTAGCTAGACTAGGGGTTGGGGTGAAAAGTTAAGGTTAGGTTTAGGATTAAGTTGTCCTTGATGAGATTCGAAATAGCAACACCCCCGACCAACCACTCTACTTTAGTTTTTGCTTTAAGTAATCTGTTTCATGCAACCATACCAAACATAACACATAACACTAATTTGAGGGTCCAGGACATACATTTACTATGTTATGTCTAGTCTATGAGACCAGGCTGGCGAACGTGCACATCCATTTGCCACAGCAGACACTGACAGTAATCAATTACAGTTGCTACTTTGGGTCTCTCTACCCTGAAACACTCTCTACTCTGGAACACTCTCTACCCTGGAACACTCTCTACTCTGGAACACTCTCTACCCTGGAACACTCTCTACTCTGGAACACTCTCTACCCTGGAACACTCTCTACTCTGGAACACTCTCTACTCTGGAACACTCTCTACTCTGGAACACTCTCTACCCTGGAACACTCTATACTCTGGAACACTCTCTACTTTGGAACACTCTCTACTTTGGAACACTCTCTACTCTGGAATGCTCACTACTCTCTACTCTGGAACACTCTACTCTGGAACACTGTCTGCTCTGGAACACTCTCTACTCTGGAACACTCTCTACTCTGGAACACTGTCTACCCTGGAACACTCTCTACTCTGGAACACTCTCTACTTTGGAACACTCTCTGCTCTATACTCTGGAACACTCTCTACTCTGGAACACACTCTACACTGAAACACTCTCTACTCTGGAACACTCTCTTCTCTGGAACACTCTCTTCTCTGGAACACTCTCTACACTGGAACACTCTCTACACTGGAACACTCCCTGCACTGGAACACTCTCTACTCTGGAATGCTCTCTCTCTTTACTCTGGAACACTCTCTACTCTGGAACAATCTCTTCTCTGGAACACTCTATACACTGGAACACTCTCTGCTCTGGAACAATCTATTCTCTGGAACACTCTATACACTGGAACACTCTCTGCTCTGGAACACTCTCTACTCTGGAACACTCTCTACTCTGGAACACTCTTTACTCTGGAACACTCTCTTCTCTGGAACACTCTCTACAATGGAACACTCCCTGCTCTGGAAGACTATCTACTCTGGAATGCTCTCTCTCTTTACTCTGGAACACTCTCTACTCTGGAACACTCTACTCCTGAATGCTCTCTACTTCTTACTCTGGAATGCTCTCTACTCTTGAACACTATCTATTCTCTACTTGGAAACATTATCTACTCTGGAACACACTTTACTTTCTACTCTGGAACACTCTCTACTCTGGAACACTCTCTACACTGGAACACTCTCTGCTCTGGAACACTCTCTACTCCTGAATGTTCTCTACTCTTTACTCTGGAATGCTCTCTACTCTTGAACACTATATATTCTCTACTTGGAAACATTATCTACTCTGGAACACACTTTACTTTCTACTCTGGAACACTCTCTACTCTGGAACACTCTCTACACTAGAACACTCTCAACTCTGGAACACTCTCAACTCTGGAACACTCTCAACTCTGGAACACTCTCTGCTCTGGAACACTTTCTACATTCACAGTCTCTACTCTGGAACACTCTTTACTCTGGAACACTCTCTACTCTGGAATATTTACATTTTTACATTTAAGTCATTTAGCAGACGCTCTTATCCAGAGTGACTTGGAACACTCTCTACTCTAGAATGCTCACTACTCTCTACTCTGGAACACTTTCTACTCTGGAACACTCTCTATTCTGGAACACTCTCTAATCTGGAACATGTATAATACATCTAGTATTACGAAAAACTACTCAGCAACTCTAAATATAGACTCTGACCTGTCCAACAATCCTCTCTGATGGCTATCTCTCTCTCTCTCACACGCACACGGTCTTGTAACTAGCACAATTTAGTCTAATTAAAAATCCTATTTTCCCTAACCCCTAACCCTATACCAAACCCTAACCCGTACTCTAAACCTAACCCTAATCTTAATCCTACCTTTAACCCAAAAACCTAACCCTAAAACTAGCTCCTCACCCTAACACTAATTATAACCTTAACCCTATACCCCCTAGAAATAGCATTTGATCTTGTGGGGTCTAACAAAATATCCCCATCTGGTCCCCACAACTATAGTTAAACACACACACACACACACACACACACACACACACACACACACACACACACACACACACACACACACACACACACACACACACACACACACACACACACACACACACACACTCTTAACTACCCTATTCTGCTGCTGTCTCTCTTGACTACCCTATTCTGTTGCTGTCTCTCTTGTCTGCCCTCTTCTGTTGCTGTCCTCCATCCTCGCTCATACTGTCCTGTTTGTAAAAAGTGTAAAAGTAAACAATTGTTTTAATAATAATTTCAGAGGCTTTTTCACATCACATGCAAATTCTGTGTAAACAATGTTTTACTTTTTCACTGTATGTATTTCCTCTCTTATAATTTGTGCAAATAAAACTCACTAGAATCTATAGAGCAGCTTGAAGTTATACAGTTGACTGTGTGTTCAATCCACCTGCCCTCTTCTGTCACTTTTCTGTGTCTTATCTATTACTGCCTCCTTTGTCTATTCTCTTCTGTGATGGCCTGTTCTGTTCTGTTGGTGTCTCTCTCCATCATATCCTATTCTTCCATTGCTGTCTCTGTGTCTTGTCTGGTGTCTCTCTCCATCATATCCTATTCTTCCGTTGTTGTCTCTGTGTCTTGTCTGGTGTCTCTCTCCATCACCTCCTCTTATGTTGCCGTCTCTGTGTCTTGTCTGGTGTGTATCTTTAGTTTTGCAATCCAAAACCGTCAAGGGGATACTGGGGAACGTGTGTCTGGGTCACCTAAATCATCCTCTTCCGTACCATTTTCCCTTGGCTGCTGCAGTTCTAAATGCTCCACTGGCCTGCTGTTCTAAATGCTCCCCTGGCCTGCTGTTCTAAATGCTCCCCTGGCCTGCTGTTCTAAATGCTCCCCTGGCCTGCTGTTCTAAATGCTCCACTGGCCTGCTGTTCTAAATGCTCCACTGGCCTGCTGTTCTAAATGCTCCACTGGCCTGCTGTTCTAAATGCTCCACTGGCCTGCTGTTCTCATCTGTCCTCCTCTTTGGCTAATCTGAAAGGTAAAGGTGCAACATGTCTTTAGTCAGTTTTAAGGGGCGACTGCACTGCACCTGATTTGACAGGAGAATAAATTATAAGTATATTTTTAGGGGCAGTTGCTCTTTACTGTTACTGTATACTGACACGACCAGGGCAAATAACTTGTAAAGACAAATTCAAATATCCTCATAACAGCACAAAACAACTCCAAACATGACAGATAAGAAGCTACATAAGCCCTAGGCTATATGAATATAAAGAGACATGAGCTAAAATTGTACCTGTAGAATTAAATAAGCTATAGGATCTCTATGATTCACTTCATTTAATCAGAATTAAAACTTCTTGTGACTAGTGGCGATATTTAAATTTTTGGATGAAAAACGTTCCCGTTTTAAACAAGATATTTTGTCACCAAAAGATGCTCGACTATGCATGTAATTGACAGCTTTGGATAGAAAACACTCTGACGTTTCCAAAACTGCAAAGATATTGTCTGTGAGTGCAACAGAACTGATGTTACAGGCGAAACCCAGATTAACATCCAATCAGGAAGTGCCACATTTTTTGAAACAGCCTCATGCCAATGACTCCTTATATGGCTGTGAATGAGCTACGAATGAGCTTACGTTTTTTTCTACGTATTCCCCAAGGTGTCTACAGCATTGTGACGTCTTTTTACGCATTTATGTTGAAGAATAGCCGTAAGGGACCATATTTAGCAAGTGGTCACATGGTGTTTCCCGCAGAAAATCTTGCGTAAAATACTGAGGTAGCCATTTTTCCAATCGCTTCTTATGAGAAACCAATTGCCTCGACGGATATATTATCGAATATATATGTTAAAAACACCTTGAGGATTGATCCTAGACAACGTTTGCCGTGTTTCTGTCGATATTATGGAGCTCATTTGGAAAAAAGTTTGGCGTTGTAGTGCTAGCATTTTCCAGTCGATTTCTCAGCCAAGCATGATGAACAAACGGGAGCTATTTCGCCTACAAAAATAATGTTTTTGGAAAATAGGAACATTTGCTATCTAACTGGGAGTCTCCTGAGTGAAAACATCCGAAGTTCTTCAAAGGTAAATTATTTAATTTGATTGCTTTTCTTATTTTCGTGAAAATGTTGCCTGCTGCCAGCAGAGCCTAGCATAGCATTATGCCATGATAAACTTACACAAATGCTTGTCTAGCGTTGGCTGTAAAGCATATTTTGAAAATCTGAGATGACAGTGTGATTAACAAAAGGCTAAGCTTGTGTTTCAATATATATATATATACATTTGCGATTTTCATGGATAGGAAGATTTTGTAGGAAGATTTATGTCCGCTGCGTTATGCTAATTCGTTTGAGGCTATGATTATGCTCCCGGATCCGGGATGGGTAGATCAGAGTTAAACAAGCTAATGTGAGATTTTTAGATTACAGAACATTTTGGTATACATAACTTAAGGGCCTATGTATTTTAAATGTTTTCTTCACCAACAATCTATCGACAAAGCTGGCCATCTTTCCCCCTTCCCTTCTAAATGTAATTTCAAGTCTATTTATTTGTCATATACACAATGTACAATGAAATGCTTACTTCAGGTTGTCCTCTCGACAATGCAACAACAAGATAAAAAGTATGTTGCTAAGTGAATAAAAAGACTAATACAAATAAAAGATCAATGAAATATATTTAAAAATGGGAAGTTTTTTTTACAAGTAGTTACACAGCCATTTGATAATAATAGAAATGAGACAAGCATATTCACCTGTACAATGGAATAGGTTATGATTCATTCCATTTTGTCCGTTCCAGCACATCAGTATTGCACATTTTATACAAGGTTAAATATAAAGTTGGGGGGAAAAATTCAGCTTCAGTCCACAGGGGGGCACTGTGTCACTGTCATAAAATACAGTGTTTGCTTCGGTTAGAAAAATGTTCTCTCATCTCTTCAATCTCAGCTAACCAGCCAAGCTAGTAGCTACCAAAGTGTCTAGCCAGCCAAGCCAGTAGCTACCAAAGTGGCTAGCCAGCCAAGCTAGTAGCTACCAAAGTGTCTATTCAGCTAAGCCAGTAGCTACCAAAGTGGCTAGCCAGCCAAGCTAGTAGCTACCAAAGTGGCTAGCCAGCTAAGCCAGTAGCTACCAAAGTGTCTAGCCAGCCAAGCCAGTAGCTACCAAAGTGGCTAGCCAGCCAAGCTAGTAGCTACCAAAGTGGCTAGCCAGCCAAGCTAGTAGCTACCAAAGTGGCTAGCCAGCCAAGCCAGTAGCTACCAAAGTGGCTAGCCAGCCAAGCTAGTAGCTACCAAAGTGGCTAGTCAGCTAAGCCAGTAGCTACCAAAGTGGCTAGCCAGCCAAGCTAGTAGCTACCAAAGTGGCTAGCCAGCCAAGCTAATTACATAAACAAAACCCATCAAATACACTTGCTGGACATAAACACTTTTCTTAATGACTTATATCAATTTTCTTAGATTGCGAATTCACTAAATATACCACCCGTAAGGGCTTGACATTTACCTTGGATAACATTGGTTTTAGGCCATTTATGCCTGTTATACTATCTGGTTAGCAACATTATTACGATTCACATATAGCTAACTGATAGTAAAACGGTTGCTTTGTGTAAATCTTGTTTCATCTCTTTTGGCTTTGTCCTGGATAGTAGAAGGAAGGTTCAGTGAATGGGTATGTCCATAGTAAGTCAATAGGGCTGACTGGATAGCTTGAAGGAAGGTTCAGTGAATGGGTACGTCCATAGTAAGCCAATAGGGCTTACTGGATAGCTTGAAGGAAGGTTCAGTGAATGGGTATGTCCATAGTAAGCCAATAGGGCTGACTGGATAGCTTGAAGGAAGGTTCAGTGAATGGGTATGTCCATAGTAAGTCAATAGGGCCGACTGGATAGCTTGAAGGAAGGTTCAGTGAATGGGTATGTCCATAGTAAGTCAATAGGGCTGACTGGATAGCTTGAAGGAAGGTTCAGTGAATGGGTATGTCCATAGTAAGTCAATAGGGCTGACTGGATAGCTTGAAGGAAGGTTCAGTGAATGGCTATGTCCATAGTAAGCCAATAGGGCTGACTGGATAGCTTGAAGGAAGGTTCAGTGAATGGGTATGTCCATAGTAAGTCAATAGGGCTGACTGGATAGCTTGAAGGAAGGTTCAGTGAATGGGTATGTCCATAGTAAGCCAATAGGGCTGACTGGATAGCTTGAAGGAAGGTCCAGTGAATGGGTATGTCCATAGTAAGTTAATAGGGCTGACTGGATAGCTTGAAGGAAGGTTCAGTGAATGGGTATGTCCATAGTAAGTCAATAGGGCTGACTGGATAGCTTGAAGGAAGGTTCAGTGAATGGGTATGTCCATAGTAAGTCAATAGGGCTGACTGGATAGCTTGAAGGAAGGTTCAGTGAATGGGTATGTCCATAGTAAGTCAATAGGGCTGACTGGCTAACTTGCTAGCCATGAATTGTTGTTAGGTAGCTACTCATGACGAATTGACATCTACTGTACCTTGTATAACATTCATTTTAGGTCATTTTTGCCTGTTGAAGTAGATGCTGTCTAGCTAGATTTCAACGATTCACATATATCTAGCTGATAATTAGGAAGTGAAACGTTTGCTTTGTGTATATCTTGTTTGGCCCATTGTCGTCATTGTCCTGGCTGGAAGAAGGTTCAGTGAATGGGGAGGTGCCGTGTGAGGTATCACAGTAAATTGTCCTGGCTGGAAGAAGGTTTAGTGAATGGGGAGGTGCCGTGTGAGGTAACACAGTAAATTGTCCTGGCTGGAAGAAGGTTCAGTGAATGGGGAGGTGCCGTGTGAGGTAACACAGTAAATTGTCCTGGCTGGAAGAAGGTTCAGTGAATGGGGAGGTGCCGTGTGAGGAAACACAGTAAATTGTCCTGGCTGGAAGAAGGTTCAGTGAATGGGGAGGTGCCGTGTGAGGAAACACAGTAAATTGTCCTGGCTGGAAGAAGGTTCAGTGAATGGGGAGGTGCCGTGTGAGGTAACACAGTAAATTGTCCTGGCTGGAAGAAGGTTCAGTGAATGGGGAGGTGCCGTGTGAGGAAACACAGTAAATTGTCCTGGCTGGAAGAAGGTTCAGTGAATGGGGAGGTGCCGTGTGAGGAAACACAGTAAATTGTCCTGGCTGGAAGAAGGTTCAGTGAATGGGGAGGTGCCGTGTGACGTAACACAGTAAATTGTCCTGGCTGGAAGAAGGTTCAGTGAATGGGGAGGTGCCGTGTGAGGTAACACAGTAAATTGTCCTGGCTGGAAGAAGGTTCAGTGAATGGGGAGGTGCCGTGTGAGGTAACAGTAAATTGTCCTGGCTGGAAGAAGGTTCAGTGAATGGGGAGGTGCCGTGTGAGGAAACACAGTAAATTGTCCTGGCTGGAAGAAGGTTCAGTGAATGGGGAGGTGCCGTGTGAGGTAACACAGTAAATTGTCCTGGCTGGAAGAAGGTTCAGTGAATGGGGAGGTGCCGTGTGAGGAAACACAGTAAATTGTCCTGGCTGGAAGAAGGTTCAGTGAATGGGGAGGTGCCGTGTGAGGTAACACAGTAAATTGTCCTGGCTGGAAGAAGGTTTACTGAATGGGGAGGTGCCGTGTGAGGTATCACAGTAAATTGTCCTGGCTGGAAGAAGGTTCAGTGAATGGGGAGGTGCCGTGTGAGGTATCACAGTAAATTGTCCTGGCTGGAAGAAGGTTCAGTGAATGGGGAGGTGCCGTGTGAGAAAACACAGTAAATTGTCCTGGCTGGAAGAAGGTTCAGTGAATGGGGAGGTGCCGTGTGAGGTAACACAGTAAATTGTCCTGGCTGGAAGAAGGTTCAGTGAATGGGGAGGTGCCGTGTGAGGAAACACAGTAAATTGTCCTGGCTGGAAGAAGGTTCAGTGAATGGGGAGGTGCCGTGTGACGTAACACAGTAAATTGTCCTGGCTGGAAGAAGGTTTACTGAATGGGGAGGTGCCGTGTGAGGTATCACAGTAAATTGTCCTGGCTGGAAGAAGGTTCAGTGAATGGGGAGGTGCCGTGTGAGGTAACACAGTAAATTGTCCTGGCTGGAAGAAGGTTCAGTGAATGGGGAGGTGCCGTGTGAGGTAACACAGTAAATTGTCCTGGCTGGAAGAAGGTTCAGTGAATGGGGAGGTGCCGTGTGAGGTATCACAGTAAATTGTCCTGGCTGGAAGAAGGTTCAGTGAATGGGGAGGTGCCGTGTGAAAACACAGTAAATTGTCCTGGCTGGAAGAAGGTTTACTGAATGGGGAGGTGCCGTGTGAGGTATCACAGTAAATTGTCCTGGCTGGAAGAAGGTTCAGTGAATGGGGAGGTGCCGTGTGAGGTATCACAGTAAATTGTCCTGGCTGGAAGAAGGTTCAGTGAATGGGGAGGTGCCGTGTGAGAAAACACAGTAAATTGTCCTGGCTGGAAGAAGGTTCAGTGAATGGGGAGGTGCTGTGTGAGAAAACACAGTAAATTGTCCTGGCTGGAAGAAGGTTTACTGAATGGGGAGGTGCCGTGTGAGGTATCACAGTAAATTGTCCTGGCTGGAAGAAGGTTCAGTGAATGGGGAGGTGCCGTGTGAGGAAACACAGTAAATTGTCCTGGCTGGAAGAAGGTTCAGTGAATGGGGAGGTGCCGTGTGAGGAAACACAGTAAGGGTGGTGTGAGTGCTTTTCAAATGTAACGTTTAATGTGTTCTCCACACTCTTGTCCTCACAAGAATGGACTCAAGAGAACTTCCTTGGAGAATGCACTTGAAGCATGAGAGTGTGGAGCACGGTAGTATGCATATTGAGAAACACCTACTGTCATCTAACCGGTGCTGTAGGGGTGGGGGAGGGGTCAAGGTACGTGATCGGGCCACTGCGTTATGTCATCTCGACCAATCACCGCGTCACTCCCGGGGTTTATTGCAGTGCCTGCTACTGCCTAGCCCACTGTATTGTGTTGTATATATTTTTCCTGATTTTAATAAATACTGCATAGCCCAAGTTATATCTGGTAAGGAAACTCATATCAGACAGAATCCCCCCCCCACCAAAAAAATGAGACAATTGAAAGATTCGGGGCTAGGTCAAAACCATCCAGGGCGGAAGCCCCGGAAGCCCAGACCTAATAACGCCCCTGATTTAATGGCTTGTAGTGCTCAAAGGGGGGTCCAAATAGAGGGAGGGGGAGAAGGAGGGAGAGTGTAAACAGTGTTTTTCAGAAGGGAGTTATCTTCAACCTTACCATGTGCCATAGGGATTAGCCAGTAAAAGGGAGAACTGACAGGCATTTGATTTTGGGCCTTTGAGAGAATGTATCTTTCATTCTAAGATCATTAAACCAGGTCTGAGACTGCAGCAAACATCACAACAGACTGAGTTTCACAGACATCCATTTAATGTCAATCTCAGTTTAGAATATTTATACATAAAAGGCAAACATTTTATTCATCTAGCGTCCTCTTGTGTGTTACAGGGTACGACGTGCTATTACATCTATTACATGACCAAAAGTATGTGGACTGCTATGCTTATTCCAAAGTCACGGGTAATAATATATAGTTGGTCCCCCCTTTGCTGCTATAACAGCCTCCATTCTTCTGGGAAGGCTTTCCATTAGATGTTGGAACATTGCTGCAGGGACTTGCTTCCTTTCCGCCACAAGATCATTAGTGAGGTTGGGCACTGATGTTGGACAATCGCTTTGTGCACTTGGGCATTGTCATGCTGAAACAGGAAATGGCCTTCCCCAAACTGTTGACACAAAGTTGGAAGCACAGAATCATCTAGAATGTCATTGTATGCTGTAGGGTTAAGATTTCCCTTCACTGGAATAAAAGGACCTAACCGGAACCATGAAACAGTCTCAGACCATTATTCCTCCTCCACCAAACTTTACAGTTGGCACTATGCATTGGGCCAGGTAGGATTGTCCTGGAATCTGCCAAACTCAGATTCGTCTGTCGGACTACCAGATGGTGAAGCATGATTCATCACTCCAGAGAACACGTTTCCACTGCTCCAGAGTCCAATGGTGGAGAGCTTTACACCCCTCCAGCAGACACTTGGTATTACACATTGTGATCTGAGGCTTGTGGGTCATGGAAAACCATTTCATGGAGCTCCCAATGAACAGTTATTGTGTTGACGTTGCTTCCAGAGGCAGTTTGGAACTCGGTAGTGAGTGTTGCAACCGAGGACAGATGATTTTCAGCAATTTGCTCTCCCGTTCTGTGAACTTCTCGGCTGAGCCGTTGTTGCTCCTAGAGGTTTCCATTTCACAATAACAGTACTTACAGTTGACCTGGGCAGCATGAGAAAGGCCAAAAATTTGACAAACTGACTTGTTGGATTTGTGGCATTCTATGACAGTGCTACTTTGAAAGTCACTAAGCTCTTCAGTAAGGCCATTCTACAGACAATGTTTGTTTATGGAGATTGCATGGCTGTGGGATCAATTTTATACACCTGTCAGCAACGGGTGTGGCTGAAATAGACAAATACACAAATTTGAAGGGGTGTCCACATACTTTTGCAAAGATAGTATCTATTTTTTTATTGCGTCTCTGAGAGGATAGGTTTATTGTTTAACATGTTTGCATTTAGGCCTGCTGAATGTTTGATGCCAATCATACTACTGAGGCAATTTCAGCACTACTGCATGTGAAGACCTAGTAACACCTACTGGGATTCCAGTTCTTGCATTACACATGGAACCAGTTGAACTGGGAAACAACTTATCACAGAGAAAGCCGTTGTTATTAATGTGTTGCCGCCAAACTGGAGGCAGTTGTGAAAAAAGTCAATATTTTGAGTTAATTGAAAATAATGCCATCGTTGATTAGATAAAAATGTTTTATTAATTAGGCTATTCTCTCTTGAACCATATGGTCTATCTACTAGAAACTCATGGACAATACGGACACAGATATAAACATTTGTATTGTATATGAACACATTTTTAAAAATCTATCCTGGTATAAATTACCAAAGTTAGAATAGATTTCCATAGACTACATGTTACTTACCAAATTGAGTGACAGACGTGTAGCCAGCCTAACTGAGAGACAGTGCTGTGACCAGCCTAACTGAGAGACAGTGCTGTGACCAGCCTAACTGAGAGACAGTAGTGTGACCAGCCTAACTGAGAGACAGTAGTGTGACCAGCCTAACTGAGAGACAGTGCTGTGACCAGCCTAACTGAGAGACAGTGCTGTGACCAGCCTAACTGAGAGACAGTGGTGTGACCAGCCTAACTGAGAGACAGTGGTGTGACCAGCCTAACTGAGAGACAGTGGTGTGACCAGCCTAACTGAGAGACAGTGCTGTGACCAGCCTAACTGAGAGACAGTGGTGTGACCAGCCTAACTGAGAGACAGTGCTGTGACCAGCCTAACTGAGAGACAGTGCTGTGACCAGCCTAACTGAGAGACAGTGGTGTGACCAGCCTAACTGAGAGACAGTGGTGTGACCAGCCTAACTGAGAGACAGTGCTGTGACCAGCCTAACTGAGAGACAGTGCTGTGACCAGCCTAACTGAGAGACAGTGGTGTGACCAGCCTAACTGAGAGACAGTCGTATCCAGGGCGCAGACCAACCTAAATGGGGGAAGCAGAAGAGAGGTGTAGGGAAAAACTGTCCCAGAATAGTTGTCATTCTGTCGACGAAAATGAAATACAGACAACGTGTCAACTGTAGAAAATATACTGTATAGTAAAGACACTCACACACACACATGCAGACGCACTCTTTCACAATCACACAGAGAACGAAAGAGGTTTATATATTTTGGTGTTTAAAAGCCAATCTGCAATGTAGGCCAATTTTATTTTAGAGATGAACATATTGTATAGGGTGGGTCAGCTGAGGAGGGTCAGCTGAGGAGGGTCAGCTGGGGTGGGTCAGCTGAGGAGGGTCAGCTGAGGAGGGTCAGCTGGGGTGGGTCAGCTGAGGAGGGTCAGCTGAGGAGGGTCAGCTGTGGTGGGTCAGCTGAGGAGGGTCAGCTGGGGAGGGTCAGCTGGGGAGGGTCAGCTGAGGAGGGTCAGCTGGGGAGGGTCAGCTGGGGAGGGTCAGCTGAGGAGGGTCAGCTGGGGAGGGTCAGCTGGGGAGGGTCAGCTGAGGAGGGTCAGCTGGGGAGGGTCAGCTGGGGAGGGTCAGCTGAGGAGGGTCAGCTGGGGAGGGTCAGCTGGGGAGGGTCAGCTGAGGAGGGTCAGCTGGGGAGGGTCAGCTGGGGAGGGTCAGCTGGGGAGGGTCAGCTGGGGAGGGTCAGCTGGGGAGGGTCAGCTGGGGAGGGTCAGCTGGGGAGGGTTAGCTGGGGAGGGTCAGCTTCTGTGGCCGATAGAGATTACCAACATATTAGTCCGTTAACGCCCTCACTTTCCTGCATGAACTGATGGTACTCGTGCAGACAGACACACACACACACACACACACACACACACACACACACACACACACACACACACACACACACACACACACACACACACACACACACACACACACACACACACACAATTATGGCACAAAATAAGGGACAATGTCTATAAACTCTTTTTTACAGAGAATTGCTCACATTTGGGCAAATCTTGATACTGCACTTTACCAGAAGCAATCCGTTTAGTGCCCCTCCATGTACACACACACACACACATGCACACACACATGCACAAACACGCACACACACATGCACACACGCATACGCACACTAGCAAACACACAAACACACACAGGTTTACAATGTACCTCTGCAGTGCTTCTAAAGTGTTGTTTTATATTGAAGCCATATTTCATCTTGGCCTAGTTGTAGTCTCCATAAACTGCCTAAGGGGTTTGTACAGGGTAAGGGAATGTTGAGATGTATAAAAGAGATTGCAGGAGAGGAGAGGAGGGATACTTATATTCTCTCTCTCTCTTTCTCTCTCTGTCACACTCTCTCTCTCTCTCTCTCTCTCTCTCTGTAACTCTCTCTCTCTCTTTCTTTGTCTCTCTCTCTCTCACTCTGAGGAGGATGGAGAGGTAGAGTTCCCAGAGAAACACTGAGGAGGATGGAAAGGTAGAGTTCCCAGGGAAACACTGAGGAGGATGGAGAGGTAGAGTTCCCAGGGAAACACTGAGGAGGATGGAGAGGTAGAGTTACCAGGAAAACACTGAGGAGGGTGGAGGAAGGAGAGGTAGACTTACCAGGGAAACACTGAGGAGGGTGGAGAGCTAGAGTTACCAGGGAAACACCGAGGAGGGTGGAGAGGTAGAGTTCCCAGGGAAACACTGAGGAGGATGGAAAGGTAGAGTTCCCAGGGAAACACTGAGGAGGATGGAGAGGTAGAGTTACCAGGGAAACACCGAGGAGGGTGGAGAGGTAGAGTTCCCAGGGAAACACTGAGGAGGATGGAAAGGTAGAGTTCCCAGGGAAACACTGAGGAGGATGGAGAGGTAGAGTTCCCAGGGAAACACTGAGGAGGATGGAGAGGTAGAGTTACCAGGGAAACACTGAGGAGGATGGAGAGGTAGAGTTACCAGGAAAACACTGAGGAGGGTGGAGGAAGGAGAGGTAGACTTACCAGGGAAACACTGAGGAGGGTGGAGAGCTAGAGTTACCAGGGAAACACCGAGGAGGGTGGAGAGGTAGAGTTACCAGGGAAACACTGAGGAGGGTGGAGGAAGGAGAGGTAGAGTTACCAGGGAAACACTGAGGAGGGTGGAGAGGTAGAGATACCAGGGAAACACTGAGGAGGATGGAGAGGTAGAGTTACCAGGGAAACACTGAGGAGGATGGAGAGATGGAGTTACCAGGGAAACACTGAGGAGGATGGAGAGATGGAGTTACCAGGGAAACACTGAGGAGGATGGAGAGATGGAGTTACCAGGGAAACACTGAGGAGGATGGAGAGATGGAGTTACCAGGGAAACACTGAGGAGGATGGAGAGATGGAGTTACCAGGGAAACACTGAGGAGGATGGAGAGATGGAGTTACCAGGGAAACACTGAGGAGGATGGAGAGATGGAGTTACCAGAAGTAAACTTTTCACCTTAACATTTTATTCCTATTACCTGTGTACAGACTCCACCGTCACAAATACTGAAAACGATTTACGCAAGATGGAGAAATTGCTGTTGCCTGGCTCCTACAATTTGTTTATTTTCTTGCCATTGCATCAAAAATGTTACAATGTAAAATTGTGTAAGAAAATAAATTACATCCAGTCTGTAAATTGAAATGACTTATTCTCCTGCATTTTAATGTATGTCTATTTCCTTGTTTCATTACTGTGTTTGGCGCATATTGATGTTTTCCCTCATCGTAGAACACAATCTTTCACTGATAAGTCCTCATTCACACACACACACACACACACACACACACACACACACACACACACACACACACACACACACACACACACACACACACACACACACACACACACACATACACACAAAATGTGTGTACCAACATATCATTCGTTACAGCACAAAGCTCATTTGGAGATGACTTTGGCATTTGCCTCCCTGGCTATTTATTTACATATGCGTTGTGTGTTTGGGTGTGTGGATTTATCTATAGGTGAGACTATGAATGTACAATGTCTAACCAATGTATGACATGTATGACATGTGCCTCCCAGTGCAGGCCAAAAACTATATATTGATCATAAGAGCACATAAATCCAAACAGGGTTTTATACACATACCCTTATGTGTGTGTGTGTGTGTGTGTGTGTGTGTGTGTGTGTGTGTGTGTGTGTGTGTGTGTGTGTGTGTGTGTGTGTGTGTGTGTGTGTGTGTGTGTGTGTGTGTGTGTGTGTGTGTGTGTGTGTGTGTGTGTGTGTGTGTGTGTGTGTGTGTGTGTGTGTGTGTGTGTGTGTTAATGTGTGTGTGTGTGCGTGTGTGCGTGTGTGTGTGTGTGTGTGTGTGTGTGTGTGTGTGTGTGTGTGTGTGTGTGTGTGTGTGTGTGTGTGTGTGTGTGTGTGTGTGTGTCAGTGTACATGTGTGTGCACGTTTCTGATCATAAAAAAACTGTAAGCATGGGTGCTGAAGATCTTGATTTTAACCTTTTTTTACCTACAGTATAGACACTACAGTGGTTCCTCCTTTAAAAGCTGCGTCATACTGTGGCACACCTTGCCTGTGGCTGCAGTATTCTGTGGCACGTCATTTAATTCTCAGCCATTTTTTTCAGCTACCGTTATTGCTAGTTTGACCACAAGAGGGCAACGTTGAGAAACATTTGATAGTATTCCGTATTGGCATTACAAGAGAATTCAAAACCTTTTTTTGTAATAGCATAGTATATTGGATTGATTTGAAGAAATTTGGCGTAATTCATTTGATTAATATTATAGTGTCTATAGTCAGAGAAAAACAAAACCCTCAGGGTTTCTATGGCGCTGTACAACGTGACGGTCGGGAGTAGGCTCCAGGATCGGAGGATTCT
This sequence comes from Oncorhynchus keta, assembly GCF_023373465.1. Lineage (NCBI taxonomy): Eukaryota > Metazoa > Chordata > Actinopteri > Salmoniformes > Salmonidae > Oncorhynchus > Oncorhynchus keta. Next base: position 2,697,030 of record NC_068421.1, read on the forward strand.
AAATTGTTTGCCTTCACTCGACAACTCTTTTCCAATAATTTTGTAATTCCCATAGCAATTCGTTATGGAGCCAAGACAAAATCAACATCTGCATAATGAAAGACTATTTTCTATCATTAGTTTATTAACAAAATGTGTTTATTTGTTTTTTAGGCTACTGTGCAGTCTACAATTCATACTGCAGTAAACATGGGAAAGTGTCTAATTCCTTACATAAGGGAGAGCAGGCCATGTCTGTACTACAGAATGCAGGGCATGTGGGAGACCGGTGTTATTTCATAGTTGTGATGTCTTCATTATTATTCTACAATGTAGAAAATTTTTGGTAGATGGGAGACCGGGGTTCAATCCCCCGATTGTTACGTAAAATGAGTGAAGAGGTGTGGAGTCAGGCGTAGAGAGCAAAAGATGTGGGAAAAACACGCTTTAATGTCCAGGAAATATAACATGAACAAAAGTAGGAAAACAAATTAACAGAAATATAAACGGACAGCGCGAAACCCAAAAAGCAAACAAAATACACTCAAGCACAGAACAGACGAACAAGCCCGCACGAAACAGAAGCGGGCTGAACAAACTTATATAACCCCACCCTAACAAGGTGATAGCTAGTAGACCGGCGACGACGACCGCCGAGCGCCACCCGAACCAGAAGGGGAGTCACCTTCGGTAATATTCGTGACACCGATGGGGAGTAAGGAGTAGACTGTCTTTGTTTTAAACTGATTCCATATGTGTTCTTTCATAGTTGCAGAAAATAGTAAAAACTAAAAAAAATCCTGTAATGAGTAGATGTGTCCTAACTTTTGACTGGTACTGGCTTAATTAATTTGAATAATATTATGGTGTTTCCATACCATGAAAAACTAAAAACCCTCTGGGTTTCTGTTAGAATGGAACTGAAAATATGGTGCTGTACAACGTGATGGTAGGTGGTACAGTACTGGGCTAATTAGCTAAATAATCCCTGTGTTGGCAGATAACCCTGACAGGGAGGAAGGAGTAGGCTGTCTTTGTTCTTAACTGATTCCATGTGTGTTTTGATGTCTTCAGAACATAGTTGTGATGTCTACTACAGAATGCAGGGCAAGTGGGAGACTGGGGTTCAAATTCCTATTTGTTTTCATTTAACCTAGAGTGAGCAAGAAAAGGCCATTCTTGAGCACGGGGTGAGACATTCTCACTAATTTCTCAATAAAGCCTGTACAAAGTGATGGTCGGGGGTAGGCTACAGGATTAGAGTATTCTAAATTGTTTGCCTTCATTAGACATTACTCAACACTAATGAGACTCGTTTCACCTATGGTTGGCCTACAGTAAATAAAAAAATAAAAATGTTCAATGACGTGACACTCTGCCAATAATTACATTTAGAGGATTGGCGGACTCTAAAGGGGCATTTTCTGTTAGATATTCTCACAGATCCTAAGGGGCTTTTATATCATTCTACATTAATTAATCATAATAATCAATTTGTTTAAAAAGTACGAATATTTTGGAGATTTAATTTTCATTTAACCTAGAGTGAGCGAGAAAAAGGCAAAAAGTGTTTAAATAAATCAACTGCTGGCCTGTACTGTATACTGCATATTTTCACATTGTATTTCATTTCCAGCGAGACTATTCAAGGCAGTCTGTAATCTGCTGGCAGCATGGCATGACATCAACATCGCTCTAATTACAGTCAGAAGAGAGTTGAACAAACTTGCGTGGACTTACAGAAAGGCTCGGTAAGACATGTTTTACATTTTTACAGAACTTAAACCGTGTGTCGGTAGATACGTGTGTAGGTAGATATGGAAAGATAGATACAAATGATTTGTTGCAAGTTGGGGGGAGGTGCACACCTAGCTCAAGTTGGGGAGGGGGTTCACACCTAGCTCAAGTTGGGGAGGGGGGGTTCACACCTAGCTTAAATTGGGGAGGGGGTTCACACCTAGCTTTTAAGTTGGGGGGAGGTTCACACCTAGCTTAAGTTGGGGAGGGGGTTCACACCTAGCTTAAGTTGGGGAGGGGTGGTTCACACCTAGCTTAAATTGGGGGGTTCACACCTAGCTTAAGTTGGGGGGGGGTTCACACCTAGCTCAAGTTGGGGAGGGGGGGTTCACACCTAGCTCAAGTTAGGGAGGGTGGGTTCACACCTAGCTTAAGTTGGGGGGGGGTTCACACCTAGCTCAAGTTGGGGAGGGGTGGTTCACACCTAGCTCAAGTTAGGGAGGGGGGGTTCACACCTAGCTCAAGTTGGGGAGGGGGGGTTCACACCTAGATCAAGTTGGGGAGGGGTGGTTCACACCTAGCTCAAGTAGGGGAGGGGTGGTTCACACCTAGCTCAAGTTAGGGAGGGGGGGTTCACACCTAGCTTAAGTTGGGGAGGGTTCACACCTAGCTCAAGTTAGGGAGGGGGGTTCACACCTAGATCAAGTTGGGGAGGGGTGGTTCACACCTAGCTCAAGTTAGGGAGGGGTTCACACCTAGCTTAAGTTGGGGAGGGTTCACACCTAGCTTAAGTTGGGGGGGGTTCACACCTAGCTAAAGTTAGGGAGGGGGTTCACACCTAGCTCAAGTTAGGGAGGGGGGTTCACACCTAGCTTAAGTTGGGGGGGTTCACACCTAGCTTAAGTTGGGGGTTCACACCTAGCTCAAGGGGGAGGGTTCACACCTAGCTTAAGTTGGGGAGGGGTGGTTCACAACTAGCTCAAGTTAGGGAGGGGGTTCACACCTAGCTTAAGTTGGGGAGGGGTGGTTCACACCTAGCTCAAGTTAGGGAGGGGGGTTCACACCTAGCTTAAGTTGGGGAGGGTTCACACCTAGCTTAAGTTGGGGGGGGGTTCACACCTAGCTAAAGTTAGGGAGGGGGTTCACACCTAGCTCAAGTTAGGGAGGGGGTTCACACCTAGCTTAAGTTGGGGGGTTCACACCTAGCTTAAGTTGGGGGTTCACACCTAGCTCAAGTAGGGGAGGGTTCACACCTAGCTTAAGTTGGGGAGGGGTGGTTCACAACTAGCTCAAGTTAGGGAGGGGGGTTCACACCTAGCTTAAGTTGGGGAGGGGTGGTTCACAACTAGCTCAAGTTAGGGAGGGGGGTTCACACCTAGCTTAAGTTGGGGGGTTCACACCTAGCTCAAGTTAGGGAGGGGGGTTCACACCTAGCTTAAGTTGGGGAGGGGTGGTTCACAACTAGCTCAAGTTAGGGAGGGGGTTCACACCTAGCTTAAGTTGGGGGGTTCACACCTAGCTTAAGTTGGGGGGGGTTCACACCTAGCTCAAGTTAGGGAGGGGGTTCACACCTAGCTTAAGTTGGGGAGGGGTGGTTCACAACTAGCTCGGCAATTCGACAATTCTTAAGTAAAGGTTGAATAGTCTGTTGTTCCGCTAATAGCCCATCCTGCTACGCTTGTGAAAAACAAATAACAATACTTTTCCCCCTTTCCACATGTTAAATATTCCAATTGATAAAGTCTTTTTACCCACAATCAGCCCCAACTACTTTTCAATATGTGATGTGCATCGCTAACGTAGAAATGCTTTCTAGGATCTACAGTACTTGTACATTATGGCTCTTATACTGGTCTGTACGGGTCTGAACGTATAATCAACAACATCAACCACCAGTACACAGCACTAGAGCAGAACTATACGGCGTATTAGGTTTAGATACCAATCTTTATTACCATGGTGTTATGGCTAAAAGCAAAGCATTTAACTTGTTATGGCTCCGTTACCGGGAGCGATATAACAACAACCAGTGTTAGTACAGGGCGCCATATTCAAAAGAACAGAAATCTCATAATTAAAATTCCTCAAACATACATGTATTTTATATAATTTTCAAGGTCGTCTTGTTGTTAATCCCACCACAGTGTCCGATTTCAAATAGGATTTACGGGGAAAGCACCACAAGCGATTATGTTAGCTCACCAACAACTCACTAAAATACACAGCCAACCCCCAATTAATATATTTGGGCACAGTCGATATCGTGCTGGACTTTGGGCTAGAATGTTGAGGGTTCAAAACCTGCTCCCTGCTTGTTTCATTACATTATCATGCAGGTCTCAGAGCGAATAGCCTGGATTGTTACTCCCATCTCATTCTTCGCTCTTCCATGCATCATTCAACATGCTTGTGGGCGTGCTGGCAGGATGTACTGTTTTTTAATCCTTATATATGAATTACAAAATCCTGTTTCTCGTCTATTCCATAGTTACAATGTGCAATTGTTGATGTCCCAGGAGCAGTGAGGAAGTACAGTTCCCGCTCAGCCCAGTCAAAACTGTTCGCTGCTCTGGCCCCCCAATGGTGGAACAAACTCCCTCACGACGCCAGGACAGCGGAGTCAATTACCACCTTCCGGAGACACCTGAAACCCCACCTCTTTAAGGAATACCTAGGATAGGATAAGTAATCCTTCTCACCCCCCCTTTAAGATTTAGATGCACAATTGTAAAGTGACTATTCTACTGGATGTCATAAGGTGAATGCACTAATTTGTAAGTCGCTCTGGATAAGAGCGTCTGCTAAATTACTTAAATGTAAATGTAAATGAGCAGGAGTGGTAAACACTGTTGAAGCATTTAATTGTAATGCGTATATGAAGACACAGCATCATTCACAGAATTTGGGACCCAAACCTTGGGACCCAAATGCATAATGAGTGCTCTACAGGGTACCTCTAAGTCCCTCTAAGCTCACAACTTTTAGAGGAGTAACCACTGTACCTGTCAAAAGTTTTAGAACACCTACTCAATCAAGAGTTTTAGAACACCTAGTCAATCAAGAGTTTTAGAACACCTACTCAATCAAGAGTTTTAGAACACCTAGTCAATCAAGAGTTTTAGAACACCTACTCAATCAAGAGTTTTAGAACACCTAGTCAATCAAGAGTTTTAGAACACCTAGTCAATCAAGAGTTTTAGAACACCAAGTCAATCAAGAGTTTTAGAACACCTAGTCAATCAAGAGTTTTAGAACACCTAGTCAATCAAGAGTTATAGAACACCTAGTCAATCAAGAGTTTTAGAACACCTAGTCAATCAAGAGTTTTTTCTTTATTGTTTATATTTTTTACATTGTAGAATAACAGTGAAAGACATCAGCTATATGAAATACCACATACGGAATCATTTAGTAACCCAAAACGTGTTAAACAAATCAAAATATATGTTATATTTGAGATTCTTCATATGGCCACCCTCTGCCTTGATGACAGCTTTGCACACTCTTGGCATTCTCTGAACAAGCTTCACCTGAAATGCTTTTCCAGCAGTCTTAAAGGAGTTCCCACATATGTTGAGCACTTGTTGGCTGCTTTTCCTTCACTCTGCGGTCCGATTCATCCCAAACCATCTCAATCGGTTTGAGGTCGTGTGATTGTGGAGGCCAGGTCATCTGATGCAGAACTCCATCATTCTTATAATAATAATGATAATAATAATAATGTTGAATTATTATAACACACACAGATTGGATTTGGCTTCACACTAATCACATCACACACAAAAGAAACACGTCATTTACAGAACAAAATGGAACTGTTGCATCTTGTTGTGTCGTTGTCGTCCGGTGACTAGCTAGCTAGCTAAAACCGGCCTTTTCCTAAATTAGCCATTGATGGAGAAAGGGACTTGGACTTGTGGTTTTACTTAATTCTCCGTACTGGCTAATGATTATAACGGTGATTGTGATCTAACCATAAATTAATATGTGCCCCTGTAGCTAGATATAGAAGGCTAATGTTAAATAGCTCGCATATCCATGACAGGATGTTAGGCTAGCTAGCGAGCATTTTAGCCAGGTGGCCTAGGACAACAAAAAATGAAAGCTTGCACTGTATGGCAGAGTCATGAAAGAGAGGAGGATGACATTAGCTCCCGAGTGGTGCAGAGATCTAAGGCATTGAATCTCAGTGTGAGAGGCATCACTACAGACCCTGGTTCAATTCCAGGCTGTATCACAACCATCCCTGATAGGGTGGCACACAATTGGGTTAGGGTTTGGCCAGGGTAGGCCGTCATTGTAACTAAGAATTTGTTCTTAACTGACTTGCCTAGTTAAATAAAGGTTCAAATTTGCATTTCTCTAAAAGTAGGATGAGTCAACGTGATTTTTCTACTTTCACACGCACACACACACACACACACACACACACACACACACACACACACACACACACACACACACACACACACACACACACACACACACACACACACACACACACACACACACACATTAACACTAACACACACAGTGGAGGCACCTCAAGTTCTTTGCAGTTTACAGTAACTCTCCGTGGTTCTTAATCAATAGTTGGTTTAGTAGTCTGTCTCAGCCTTGGGCCTATATATCAAGGTAGCAAGGCATATGAACTAACAGGTTATAGAGCAAACAATGCAATGCAACAACACATATGTTGAAATATGGATTTCTTTTTGTCCTTGGCTTGGCTTCCTCAGTGATTTTACCCCCTGACACTGCTACTGTTCCCCACAAACTCTTCACTAAGCTACAGGACATGAACATCAACCCAGCTACAGTATAAACCACTGGATACGGGACCTCCTGAGGAACAGAAGCAGACATCTCTGGAGACCTCACGTCTTTTAAATACACTGATGACGCCGGCATAGACGACCTCATCACAAACCTTAAGGACACAGCAGTTAATTAGCATTTAACATTTAACATTTAAGTCAGATGAGCATCAAGCCTCGGTGATAGCAGTCATGGGCCGGTACAGCGAGGGGGTAGAGAGAGAGGGGGAAGAGAGGGCAAAGGGAGACAGGACAGAGGGGGTAGAAAGAGTGGGAAAGAGGAAGGGTAAGTTATGAGAGAGGAGAGGCTTGTGTGACTGTTTTCAGTTGTGTGAGACTGTCTGTATCTCTATGTCTGTACTGCTGTATAAATAGACTGTCTGTATCTATATGTCTGTACTGCTGTATAAATAGACTGTCTGTATCTCTATGTCTGTACTGCTGTATAAATAGACTGTCTGTATCTCTTTGTCTGTACTGCTGTATAAATAGACTGTCTGTATCTCTATGTCTGTACTGCTGTATAAATAGACTGTCTGTATCTCTATGTCTGTACTGCTGTATAAATAGACTGTCTGTATCTCTATGTCTGTACTGCTGTATAAATAGACTGTTGTCACGCCCTGGTCGAAGTATTTTGTGTTTATTTTCATGTATTTGGTCAGGCCAGGGTGTGACATGGGTTTTTGTATGTGGTGTGTATGTAGTGGGATTGTAGCTTAGTGGGGTGTTCTAGGTAAGTCTATGGCTGACTGAAGGTGTTCTCAATCAGAGGCAGGTGTTTATCGTTGTCTCTGATTGGGAGCCATATTTAAGCAGCCATATTCTTTGGTTGTGTTGTGGGTGATTGTCCTTAGTGTCCAGATGTCCTTGTTCTGTGTTAGTTGACACAAGTATAGGCTGTTTTCGGTTCGTTTATTGTTTTGTAGTGTTTTTTGTATTGATTCGTGTTACGTTATTTGATTAAACATGGATTGCAATATACACGCTGCAGTTTGGTCCGACTCTCCTTCACCATATGAAAACCGTGACAGAATCACCCACCGTAAACGGACCAAGCAGCGTGTCAACAGGCAGGAGCAGCCCAAAGAGGAGAAGCACAATAAGGATTTCTGGACATGGGAGGAAATCCTCAACGGGAGAGGACCCTGGGCTAAACCAGGGGAGTGTAGCCGCCCAAAGGTGGAACAAGTGGAGGCAGCGAGGAGAGCAGAGTTAGCCGGAGAGAGGAGCCGGCGATATGAGGGAACACGGTTGGCAAGGAAGCCCGGGAGTCAGCTCCAAAAATGTATTGGGGGGAGGCTCACAGGGAGTATGGCTACGCCAGGTAGGAGACCTGCGCAAACTCCCTGTGCTTACCGGGGGGCTAGAGAGACCGGGCAGGCACAGTGTTATGCAGTGGTGCGCACGGTGTCCCCAGTGCGGGTGCATAGCCCGGTGCGGTATATTCCAGCTCCGCGTATCGGCCGGGCTAGATTGAGCGTCGAGTCAAATGTCATGAAGCCGGCTCTACGCGTCTGGTCCCCAGTGCGTCTCCTTGGGCCGGCTTACATGGCACCAGCCTTGCGCTCGGTGTCTCCGGTTCGCCTGCATAGCCCAGTGCGGGCTATTCCACCTCGCCGCACTGGCAGGGCGACCGAGAGTATTCAACCAGGTAAGGTTGGGCAGGCTCGGTGCTCAAGAGCTCCAGTGCGCCTGCACGGTCCGGTCTATCCAGTACCACCTCCACACCCCAGCCCTCCGGTAGCAGCTCCCCGCACCAGGCTTCCTATGCGTGTCCTCGGTCCAGTACCACCAGTGCCAGCACCACACATCAGGCCTACAGTGCGCCTCGCCTCTCCTGCGCTGTCGGAGTCTCCCGCCTCTCCAGCGCTGTCGGAGCCTTTCTCCTCTCCTGCGCTACCGGAGTCTCCTGTCTGTTCAGCGCAGCCAGAGCTGCCAGCCTGCATGGAGCAGTCAGAGCTGCCAGCCTGCATGGAGCAGTCAGAGCTGCCAGCCTGCATGGAGCAGTCAGAGCTGCCAGCCTGCATGGAGCAGTCAGAGCTGTCAGTCTGCAAGAAGCAGCCAGAGCTGTCAGTCTGCATGAAGCAGCCAGAGCTGTCAGTCTGCAAGGAGCTGCCAGTCTGCAAGGAGCTGCCAGTCTGCAAGGAGCTGTCAGTCTGCATGAAGCAGCCAGAGCTGTCAGTCTGCATGAAGCAGCCAGAGCTGTCAGTCTGCAAGGAGCTGTCAGTCTGCAATGAACTGCCAGTCTGCAATGAACTGCCAGTCTGCAAGGAGCTGCCAGTCTGCAAGGAGCTGCCAGTCTGCAAGGAGCTGCCAGTCTTCAAGGAGCTGCCAGTCTGCATGGAGCAGTCAGAGCTGCCAGCCTGCATGGAGCAGTCAGAGCTGCCAGCCTGCATGGAGCAGTCAGAGCTGCCAGCCTGCATGGAGCAGTCAGAGCTGTCAGTCTGCAAGAAGCAGCCAGAGCTGTCAGTCTGCATGAAGCAGCCAGAGCTGTCAGTCTGCAAGGAGCTGCCAGTCTGCAAGGAGCTGCCAGTCTGCAAGGAGCTGTCAAATCAAATCAAATCAAATTTTATTTGTCACATACACATGGTTAGCAGATGTTAAATGCGAGTGTAGCGAAATGCTTGTGCTTCTAGTTCCGACAATGCAGTGATAACCAACAAGTAATCTAACTAACAATTCCAAAACTACTGTCTTATACACAGTGTAAGGGGATAAGGAACATGTACATAAGGATATATGAATGAGTGATGGTACAGAGCAGCATACAGTAGATGGTATCGAGTACAGTATATACATATGAGATGAGTGTGTAGACAAAGTAAACAAAGTGGCATAGTTAAAGTGGCTAGTGATACATGTGTTACATAAGGATGCAGTCGATGATGTAGAGTACAGTATATACATATGCATATGAGATGAATAATGTAGGGTAAGTAACATTATATAAGGTAGCATTGTTTAAAGTGGCTAGTGATATATTTACATAATTCCCATCAATTCCCATTATTAAAATGGCTGGAGTTGGGTCAGTGTCAATGACAGTGTGTTGGCAGCAGCCACTCACTGTTAGTGGTGGCTGTTTAACAGTCTGATGGCCTTGAGATAGAAGCTGTTTTTCAGTCTCTCGGTCCCAGCTTTGATGCACCTGTACTGACCTCGCCTTCTGGATGATAGCGGGGTGAACAGGCAGTGGTTCGGGTGGTTGATGTCCTTGATGATCTTTATGGCCTTCCTGTAACAACGGGTGGTGTAGGTGTCCTGGAGGGCAGGTAGTTTGCCCCCGGTGATGCGTTGTGCAGTCCTCACTACCCTCTGGAGAGCCTTACGGTTGAGGGCGGAGCAGTTGCCGTACCAGGCGGTGATACAGCCCGCCAGGATGCTCTCGATTGTGCATCTGTAGAAGTTTGTGAGTGCTTTTGGTGACAAGCCAAATTTCTTCAGCCTCCTGAGGTTGAATAGGCGCTGCTGCGCCTTCTTCACGACGCTGTCAGTGTGAGTGGACCAATTCAGTTTGTCTGTGATGTGTATGCCGAGGAACTTAAAACTAGCTACCCTCTCCACTACTGTTCCATCGATGTGGATAGGGGGTGTTCCCTCTGCTGTTTCCTGAAGTCCACAATCATCTCCTTAGTTTTGTTGACGTTGAGTGTGAGGTTATTTTCCTGACACCACACTCCGAGGGCCCTTACCTCCTCCCTGTAGGCCGTCTCGTCGTTGTTGGTAATCAAGCCTACCACTGTTGTGTCGTCCGCAAACTTGATGATTGAGTTGGAGGCGTGCGTGGCCACGCAGTCGTGGGTGAACAGGGAGTACAGGAGAGGGCTCAGAACGCACCCTTGTGGGGCCCCCGTGTTGAGGATCAGCGGGGAGGAGATGTTGTTGCCTACCCTCACCACCTGGGGGCGGCCCGTCAGGAAGTCCAGTACCCAGTTGCACAGGGCGGGGTCGAGACCCAGGGTCTCGAGCTTGATGACGAGCTTGGAGGGTACTATGGTGTTGAATGCCGAGCTGTAGTCGATGAACAGCATTCTCACATAGGTATTCCTCTTGTCCAGGTGGGTTAGGGCAGTGTGCAGTGTGGTTGAGATTGCATCGTCTGTGGACCTATTTGGGCGGTAAGCAAATTGGAGTGGGTCTAGGGTGTCAGGTAGGATGGAGGTGATATGGTCCTTGACTAGTCTCTCAAAGCACTTCATGATGACGGAAGTGAGTGCTACGGGGCGGTAGTCGTTTAGCTCAGTTACCTTAGCTTTCTTGGGAACAGGAACAATGGTGGCCCTCTTGAAGCATGTGGGAACAGCAGACTGGTATAGGGATTGATTGAATATGTCCGTAAACACACCGGCCAGCTGGTCTGCGCATGCTCTGAGGGCGCGGCTGGGGATGCCGTCTGGGCCTGCAGCCTTGCGAGGGTTAACACGTTTAAATGTCTTACTCACCTCGGCTGCAGTGAAGGAGAGACCGCATGTTTCCGTTGCAGGCCGTGTCAGTGGCACTGTATTGTCCTCAAAGCGGGCAAAAAGTTATTTAGTCTGCCTGGGAGCAAGACATCCTGGTCCGTGACTGGGCTGGATTTCATCTTGTAGTCCGTGATTGACTGTAGACCCTGCCACATGCCTCTTGTGTCTGGGCCATTGAATTGAGATTCCACTTTGTCTCTGTACTGACGCTTAGCTTGTTTAATAGCCTTGCGGAGGAATAGCTGCACTGTTTGTATTCAGTCATGTTGCCAGACACCTTGCCCTGATTAAAAGCAGTGGTTCGCGCTTTCAGTTTCACGCGAATGCTGCCATCAATCCACGGTTTCTGGTTAGGGAATGTTTTTATCGTTGCTATGGGAACGACATCTTCGACGCACGTTCTAATGAACTCGCACACCGAATCAGCGTATTCGTCAATATTCCCATCTGACGCAATACGAAACATGTCCCAGTCCACGTGATGGAAGCAGTCTTGGAGTGTAGAGTCAGCTTGGTCTGACCAGCGTTGGACAGACCTCAGCGTGGGAGCCTCTTGTTTTAATTTCTGCCTGTAGGCAGGGATCAGCAAAATGGAGTCATGGTCAGCTTTTCCGAAAGGGGGCGGGGCAGGGCCTTATATGCGTCGCGGAAGTTAGAGTAACAATGATCCAAGGTTTTACCACCCTGGTTGCGCAATCGATATGCTGATAAAATTTAGGGAGTCTTGTTTTCAGATTGGCTTTGTTAAAATCCCCAGCTACAATGAATGCAGCCTCCGGATAAATGTTTTCCAGTTTGCAAAGAGTTAAATAAAGTTTGTTCAGAGCCATCGATGTGTCTGCTTGGGGGATATATACGGCTGTGATTATAATCGAAGAGAATTCTCTTGGAAGATAATGCGGTCTACATTTGATTGTGAGGAATTCTAAATCAGGTGAACAGAAGGATTTGAGTTCCTGTATGTTTCCTTCATCACACCATGTCCCGTTAGTCATGAGGCATACGCCCCCGCCACTCTTCTTACCAGAGAGATGTTTGTTTCTGTCGGCGCGATGCGTGGAGAAACCCGTTGGCTGCACCGCCCTGGATAGCGTCTTCCCAGTAAGCCATGTTTCCGTAAAGCAGAGAACGTTGCAGTCTCTGATGTCCCTCTGGAATGCCACCCTTGCTCGGATTTCATCAACCTTGTTGTCGAGAGACTGGACATTGGCAAGAAGAATACTGGGAAGTGGTGCGCGATGTGCCCTTTTTCGGAGTCTGACCAGAACACCGCCGCGTTTCCCTCTTTTTCGTAGTCGTTTCCTTGGGTCGCTGCAAGCGATCCATTCCGTTGTCCTGTTTGTAAGGCAGAACACAGGATCCGCGTCGCGGAAAACATATTCTTGGTCGTACTGATGGTGAGTTGACGCTGATCTTATATTCAGTAGTTCTTCTCGACTGTATGTAATGAAACCTAAGATGACCTGGGGTACTAATGTAAGAAATAACACGTAAAAAAAAAAAAACTGCATAGTTTCCTAGGAACGCGAAGCGAGGCGGCCATCTCAGTCGGCAGCCAGAGCTGTCAGTCTGCATGAAGCAGCCAGAGCTGTCAGTCTGCAAGGAGCTGCCAGTCTGCAATGAACTGCCAGTCTGCAAGGAGCTGCCAGTCTGCAAGGAGCTGCCAGTCTGCAAGGAGCTGCCAGTCTGCAAGGAGCTGCCAGTCTGCACGGAGCCGCCAGAGCCGCTAGTCTGTAAGAAGCCACCAGAGCTGTCAGCCTACATGGAGCAGCCAGAGCCGCCAGTCAGCATGGAGCAGTCAGAGCCGCCAGTCAGCATGGGTCAGCCAGATTCTTCCAGATCTGCCAGTCAACCAGGCTCTTCCAGATCTGCCAGTCAGCCATACTCTTCCAGATCTGCCAGTCAGCCGGGATCTGCCAGAACTGCCAGTCAGCCGGGATCTGCCAGAACTGCCAGTCAGCCAGGATCTGCCAGTCGGCCAGGATCCGCCAGTCAGCCAGGATCTGCCAGTCAGCCAGGATCTGGTGGATCCATCAACCTGCCTGAGCTTCCTTTCACTCCTGAGCTTCCTTTCACTCCTGAGCTTCCTTTCACTCCTGAGCTTCCTTTCACTCCTGAGCTTCCTTTCACTCCTGCGCTTCCTTTCAGTCCCGAGCTTCCCCTCAGTCCCGAGCTTCCCCTCAGTCCCGAGCTTCCCCTCAGTCCCGAGCTTCACCTCAATCCCGATCTGCTCCTCAGTCTAGTGGGGTTCTGGGTGAGGACTACTAGGCCATGGTTGGCGGCGAGGGTGGACTATCCAGGGACGCAAGGAGAGGGGACTAAGACATTAACTGAGTGGGGTCCACGTCCCGAGCCACCATGGACAGACGCCCACCCGGACCCTCCCTATTGATTTGAGGTACGTTCGGGAGTCTGCACCTTAGGGGGGGGTTCTGGTCGAAGTATTTTGTGTTTATCTTCATGTATTTGGTCAGGCCAGGGTGTGACATGGGTTTTTGTATGTGGTGTGTATGTAGTGGGATTGTAGCTTAGTGGGGTGTTCTAGGTAAGTCTATGGCTGACTGAAGGTGTTCTCAATCAGAGGCAGGTGTTTATCGTTGTCTCTGATTGGGAGCCATATTTAAGCAGCCATATTCTTTGGTTGTGTTGTGGGTGATTGTCCTTAGTGTCCAGATGTCCTTGTTCTGTGTTAGTTGACACAAGTATAGGCTGTTTTCGTTTCGTTTATTGTTTTGTAGTGTTTTTTGTATTGATTCGTGTTACGTTATTTGATTAAACATGGAACGCAATATACACGCTGCAGTTTGGTCCGACTCTCCTTCACCATATGAAAACCGTGACAACTGTCTGTATCACCATGTCTGTACTGCTGTTTAAATAGACTGTCTGTGTTTATATGTCTGTACTGCTGTTTTAATAGACTGTCTGTATCTCTATGTCTGTACTGCTGTTTAAATAGACTGTCTGTGTCCATATGTCTGTACTGCTGTTTAAATAGACTGTCTGTGTCTATATGTCTGTACTGCTGTTTTAATAGACTGTCTGTACTGCTGTATAAATAGACTGTCTGTATCTCTATGTCTGTACTGCTGTATAAATAGACTGTCTGTATCTCTATGTCTGTACTGCCATGGAGAATGGATGAGATAAATAGACTGGGCTGTAGAGGGACGTATCAGCTTTATGAAGTCTATGACTAACTCTGGTGAGACAAAATAAACCCTTGCTTTTCCCTTTATGGTTATAGTGCTGCAGGCAATGCAAATTCTCCCCCACAAGTTAGACGTGTGTGTCCCTGCATGCATGTGTTTGTAGCTTCGCCAAGCCTGTTGTTTAATATCACACACCAGTGTAACACTAAGCCATCCTCCTGTCTTCCTCCACCAGTGTAACACTAAGCCATCCTCCTGTCTTCCTCCACCAGTGTAACACTAAGCCATCCTCCTGTCTTCCTCCACCAGTGTAACACTAAGCCATCCTCCACCAGTGTAACACTAAGCAATCCTCCTGTCTTCCTCCACCAGTGTAACACTAAGCCATCCTCCTGTCTTCCTCCACCAGTGTAACACTAAGCCATCCTCCTGTCTTCCTCCACCAGTGTAACACTAAGACATCCTCCTGTCTTCTTCCACCAGTGTAACACTAAGCCATCCTCCTGTCTTCCTCCACCAGTGTAACACTAAGCCATCCCCCTGTCTTCCTCCACCAGTGTAACACTAAGCCATCCTCCTGTCTTCTTCCACCAGTGTAACACTAAGCCATCCTCCTGTCTTCCTCCACCAGTGTAACACTAAGCAATCCTCATGTCTTCCTCCACCAGTGTAACACTAAGCCATCCCCTGTCTTCCTCCACCAGTGTAACACTAAACCATCCCCCTGTCTTCCTCCACCAGTGTAACACTAAGCCATCCCCTGTCTTCCTCCACCAGTGTAACACTAAGCCATCCTCTTGTCTTCCTCCACCAGTGTAACACTAAGCCATCCTCCACCAGTGTAACACTAAGCCATCCTCATGTCTTCCTCCACCAGTGTAACACTAAGCCATCCTCCTGTCTTCCTCCACCAGTGTAACACTAAGCCATCCTCCACCAGTGTAACACTAAGCAATCCTCCTGTCTTCCTCCACCAGTGTAACACTAAGCCATCCTCCTGTCTTCCTCCACCAGTGTAACACTAAGCCATCCTCCTGTCTTCCTCCACCAGTGTAACACTAAGCCATCCTCCTGTCTTCCTCCACCAGTGTAACACTAAGCCATCCTCCTGTCTTCCTCCACCAGTGTAACACTAAGCCATCCTCCTGTCTTCCTCCACCAGTGTAACACTAAGCCATCCTCCACTAGTGTAACACTAAGCCATCCTCCTGTCTTCCTCCACCAGTGTAACACTAAGCCATCCTCCACCAGTGTAACACTAAGCCATCCTCCACCAGTGTAACACTAAGCCATCCTCCTGTCTTCCTCCACCAGTGTAACACTAAGCCATCCTCCTGTCTTCCTCCACCAGTGTAACACTAAGCCATCCTCCTGTCTTCCTCCACCAGTGTAACACTAAGCCATCCCCCTGTCTTCCTCCACCAGTGTAACACTAAGCCATCCTCCTGTCTTCCTCCACCAGTGTAACACTAAGCCATCCTCCTGTCTTCCTCCACCAGTGTAACACTAAGCCATCCTCCTGTCTTCCTCCACCAGTGTAACACTAAACCATCCCCTGTCTTCCTCCACCAGTGTAACACTAAGCCATCCCCTGTCTTCACCAGTGTAACACTAAGCCATCCTCTTGTCTTCCTCCACCAGTGTAACACTAAGCCATCCTCCACTAGTGTAACACTAAGCCATCCTCCTGTCTTCCTCCACCAGTGTAACACTAAGCCATCCTCCTGTCTTCCTCCACCAGTGTAACACTAAGCCATCCTCCCGTCTTCCTCCACCAGTGTAACACTAAGCCATCCACCTGTCTTCCTCCACCAGTGTAACACTAAGCCATCCTCCTGTCTTCCTCCACCAGTGTAACACTAAGCCATCCTCCTGTCTTCCTCCACCAGTGTAACACTAAGCCATCCTCCACCAGTGTAACACTAAGCCATCCTCCTGTCTTCCTCCACCAGTGTAACACTAAGCCATCCTCCTGTCTTCCTCCACCAGTGTAACACTAAGCCATCCTCCACCAGTGTAACACTAAGCCATCCTCCTGTCTTCCTCCACCAGTGTAACACTAAGCCATCCTCCACTAGTGTAACACTAAGCCATCCTCCTGTCTTCCTCCACCAGTGTAACACTAAGCCATCCTCCTGTCTTCCTCCACCAGTGTAACACTAAGCCATCCCCCCAGTGTCTTCCTCCACCAGTGTAACACTAAGCCATCCACCTGTCTTCCTCCACCAGTGTAACACTAAACCATCCTCCTGTCTTCCTCCACCAGTGTAACACTAAGCCATCCTCCTGTCTTCCTCCACCAGTGTAACACTAAGCCATCCTCCTGTCTTCCACTAAGCCATCCTCCTGTCTTCCTCCACCAGTGTAACACTAAGCCATCCTCCTGTCTTCCTCCACCAGTGTAACACTAAGCCATCCTCCTGTCTTCCTCCACCAGTGTAACACTAAGCCATCCTCCTGTCTTCCTCCACCAGTGTAACACTAAACCATCCTCCACTAGTGTAACACTAAGCCATCCTCCTGTCTTCCTCCACCAGTGTAACACTAAGCCATCCTCCTGTCTTCCTCCACCAGTGTAACACTAAGCCATCCTCCTGTCTTCCTCCACCAGTGTAACACTAAGCCATCCTCCTGTCTTCCTCCACCAGTGTAACACTAAGCCATCCTCCTGTCTTCCTCCACCAGTGTAACACTAAGCCATCCTCCTGTCTTCCTCCACCAGTGTAACACTAAGCCATCCTCCTGTCTTCCTCCACCAGTGTAACACTAAGCCATCCTCCACCAGTGTAACACTAAGCCATCCTCCTGTCTTCCTCCACCAGTGTAACACTAAGCCATCCTCCTGTCTTCCTCCACCAGTGTAACACTAAGCCATCCTCCTGTCTTCCTCCACCAGTGTAACACTAAGCCATCCTCCACCAGTGTAACACTAAGCCATCCTCCTGTCTTCCTCCACCAGTGTAACACTAAGCCATCCTCCTGTCTTCCTCCACCAGTGTAACACTAAGCCATCCTCCACCAGTGTAACACTAAGCCATCCTCCTGTCTTCCTCCACCAGTGTAACACTAAGCCATCCTCCTGTCTTCCTCCACCAGTGTAACACTAAGCCATCCTCCTGTCTTCCTCCACCAGTGTAACACTAAGCCATCCTCCTGTCTTCCTCCACCAGTGTAACACTAAGCCATCCTCCTGTCTTCCTCCACCAGTGTAACACTAAGCCATCCTCATGTCTTCCTCCACCAGTGTAACACTAAGCCATCCTCCTGTCTTCCTCCACCAGTGTAACACTAAGCCATCCTCCTGTCTTCCTCCACCAGTGTAACACTAAGCCATCCTCCTGTCTTCCTCCACCAGTGTAACACTAAGCCATCCTCCACCAGTGTAACACTAAGCAATCCTCCTGTCTTCCTCCACCAGTGTAACACTAAGCCATCCTCCTGTCTTCCTCCACCAGTGTAACACTAAGCCATCCTCCTGTCTTCCTCCACCAGTGTAACACTAAGACATCCTCCTGTCTTCCTCCACCAGTGTAACACTAAGCCATCCTCCTGTCTTCCTCCAGTGTAACACAAGCCATCCTCCTGTCTTCCTCCACCAGTGTAACACTAAGCCATCCACCTGTCTTCCTCCACCAGTGTAACACTAAGCCATCCTCCTGTCTTCCTCCACCAGTGTAACACTAAGCCATCCTCCTGTCTTCCTCCACCAGTGTAACACTAAGACATCCTCCTGTCTTCCTCCACCAGTGTAACACTAAGCCATCCTCATGTCTTCCTCCACCAGTGTAACACTAAGCCATCCACCTGTCTTCCTCCACCAGTGTAATGCAATACTACCCTAAATACACACAGAGGAGGAGAGGAGCCTATTTCTAGTTAGTTGAGTTTACTGCTCGAGATGATATCTCTCTCTCACACACAGTGGGAGACCAAGTTAAACTCCTCAAATTAAGAGGCTGTGAAAAGAAGTTGATATACTATCACCTAGCAGAGGCTTTTAACCAAAGGAACTTGCAGTCATGCCTGCATTCATTTTACACACGGGTGGCCTATTTCCCCGTTGGTGAAAGTGGCATGCTCTACCAACTGAGCTACAGAGTATCACTTCTCTCTATGTTTAAGTATTTCCCTCGCTCTATGCTTATTTCCTCTTTTCAAGTACTCTCGCTCCGACATGACCCCCCTCCACCCATACACACTTATGTAACATGTACCAACACACGCTCATAAAGTACCTCAAAGCATGAGAGCACACACACACACACATATTTCTGTGAAAATCTGTATTTAAAAAGTAATTTTATATCATCCCCAATTTAAGCTGGAGCAGAATGTCTGGGACTTCCTCAGGAACAAAATACTGCCTTTCATTGACAGCGCTTTTCTCTTACAAAAACTCAACAAAAGATGCCAAGATGTAAGATACGCCTGAACAAAATGTCTTCATTTTAAACTGGGATTTTTATTTTTATTGTGTAAATCATGGACATGTGTAAGAATAATGTATTTATGGTGCAATTGATTTTTGTAAATGTAACTGGTTGTGTGCAAGTGACTGAGCTGTGTGCAGTCTAGCTCTAACTGAATGTGTTGGAGGGTGTTCTTTGTTCATTAGATTCACAGAGTTTTCTGTTCATGCAAAATATATGTTTTTTTGCTCTTGAAATTACTGCTCCGCTTCCTGAGCCAGAATCATAAATAACAATACAATCAATGAGTTGCGGGAGATTGTGTGACACACATACATACACGCACATGCACACAAACGCACACAAATTGTCTAGTTTGAACTGGGATGTGGGCTTGAAGCTAAAGTTAGGGTTGTGGTTGAGATTAGGGTTGAACTGGGATGTGGGCTTGAAGCTAAAGTTAGGGTTGTGGTAGAGATTAGGGTTGAACTGGGATGTGGACATGAAGCTAAGGTTTGGGTTATGAAGCTAAAGTTAGGGTTAGGGTTGTGGTTGAGATTAGGGTTGAACTGGGATGTGGGCTTGAAGCTAAAGTTAGGGTTGTGGTAGAGATTAGGGTTGAACTGGGATGTGGACATGAAGCTAAGGTTTGGGTTATGAAGCTAAAGTTAGGGTTAGGGTTGTGGTTGAGATTAGGGTTGAACTGGGATGTGGGCTTGAAGCTAAAGTTAGGGTTGTGGTAGAGATTAGGGTTGAACTGGGATGTGGGCATGAAGCTAAGGTTTGGGTTATGAAGCTAAAGTTAGGGTTGTGGTTGAGATTAGGGTTGAACTGGGATGTGGGCTTGAAGCTAAAGTTAGGGTTGTGGTAGAGATTAGGGTTGAACTGGGATGTGGGCATGAAGCTAAAGTTAGGGTTGTGGTTGAGATTAGGGTTGAACTGGGATGTGGACATGAAGCTAAAGTTAGGGTTGTGGTTGAGATTAGGGTTGAACTGGGATGTGGGCATGAAGCTAAGGTTAGGTTTGTGGTTGAGATTAGGGTTGAACTGGGATGTGGGCATGAAGCTAAAGTTAGGGTTGTGGTTGAGATTAGGGTTGAACTGGGATGTGGACATGAAGCTAAGGTTTGGGTTGTGGTTGAGATTAGGGTTGAACTGGGATGTGGACATGAAGCTAAAGTTAGGGTTGTGGTTGAGATTAGGGTTGAACTGGGATGTGGACATGAAGCTAAGGTTTGGGTTATGAAGCTAAAGTTAGAGTTGTGGTTGAGATTAGGGTTGAACTGGGATGTGGGCATGAAGCTAAGGTTAGGGTTGTGGTTGAGATTAGGGTTGAACTGGGATGTGGGCATGAAGCTAAGGTTAGGGTTGTGGTTGAGATTAGAGTTGAACTGGGATGTGGGCATGAAGCTAAGGTTAGGGTTGTGGTTGAGATTAGAGTTGAACTGGGATGTGGACATTAAGTTAGGGTTGTGGTTGAGATTCTCAGTATGTCACGTCCTGACCTTAGTTCCTTTTTTGTGTCTCTATTTTAGTTTGGTCAGGGCGTGAGTTGGGGAGGACATTCTATATTTTGTGTTCTATGTTTTCTATTTCTATGTGTTTGGCCTGGTATGGTTCCCAATCAGAGGCAGCTGGCAATCGTTTTCTCTGATTGAGAACCATACTTAGGCAGCCTGTTTTCCCACTATGGGGTTGTGGGTAATTATTTTCTGTTTAGTGTTTTTGTTGCACCTTACAGAACTGTTTGTTTTGTCGGTTTGTTGTTTTTGTTTGAGTATTCATCTTTCTTAAAATTATTATGAATACGTACCACGCTGCACTTTGGTCCTCTTCTCCTTCTCCCGTCAACAATCGTGACACAGTAGGGTTCTCAACATTATCAACGGACGTGCAAATGCACACGCACACATGCACACACAAACTCACGCATGTACGCACGCACATACACGCATGCACGAAAGCATTGTTCTATGGAAAATACAGAGCAAAACAGAAAAGGAATCAACGTAACTTTGTGTTATGTCCCCTGGTCTGAGTCCTCAGAATGTTGTGTGTGTGTGTGTGTGTGTGTGTGTGTGTGTGTGTGTGTGTGTGTGTGTGTGTGTGTGTGTGTGTGTGTGTGTGTGTGTGTGTGTGTGTGTGTGTGTGTGTGTGTGTTTGTGTGTTTGCATGTGTATGAGTGTGTGTGTGTGAGTGTGTGCATTTGTGTGTGTCGCGTTGGTTGTCAAGCTCCTCTCAGAGGTCAACATAGACTATAGACAGGAGCAACCTCAGCAACCTGGTACAGAGAGGAGAGGTATGGGCACAGTGTAATGGAACACACCAAGACTTTGTTCTCCACTAACTGCTCTAGGATAAGTTCTTGCCACATGTATTTAACCCGCAATCATTATTATTTAAACAGGAAACCGAACTCTAGATTAGCTGTCATGCATAGACACTACATTCCACCAGCGAGAACATGTATTTCTTTTTTAAACACTAAAAGACCATCCCCAAAATAACTTGCTGAGCCTGAATACGTAATTTCTCAATAATTACATTAAAACTTCTTATGGCTTTGGGGTCAGTATTTCGACATCTGGATGAGAAGCGACGTCTGGATGAGACCCAAAGTAAAGTGTCTGTTACTCAGGCCCAGAAGCTAGGATATGCATGTAATTGGTAGATTTGGACAGAAAACACTCTTAAGTTTCCAAAACTGTTACAACAATGTGAATATCCATCCAGGAAGTGGGAATTTTTTGATGTGGGTAGTTTTCAATTGACTGCCTATAGAGTATCTAATGGGTTAGGACCCATATTGCACTTCCTATGGCTTCCACTAGATGTCAACAGTCTTTAGACATTTTTTCAGGCTTGTTTTCTGAATAATGAAGAAGAATGAGACCTTTCTGTTAGTGGACTGTAAAATCATGCAGTGCTGGTTTGCGTCCGTGACCGAGTGGGCGCCCTTCGTTGTTTTTCCTCTCTATTGAATACGCTATTGTCCGGTTGAAATATTATCGATTATTTAGATAATTGATATCCTGAGGACTAATTATAAACATTGTTTGATATGTTTTGACAAACTTTACCGGTACTATTAGAATATATATATACAGTGCCTTGCGAAAGTATTCGGCCCCCTTGAACTTTGCGACCTTTTGCCACATTTCAGGCTTCAAACATAAAGATATAAAACTGTATTTTTTTGTGAAGAATCAACAACAAGTGGGACACAATCATGAAGTGGAACGATATTTATTGGATATTTCAAACTTTTTTAACAAATCAAAAACTGAAAAATTGGGCGTGTTAGAGGCAGTACCAGGT
>NC_068421.1:2723907-2793907 GCF_023373465.1 Oncorhynchus keta
TCAGGACGTGACACATTCTCCTCAGAGGGAGACATTAAAGCCAAGCTGTACTTAGTCCCAGGTACACACACACACACACACACACACACACACAGTGCTTATGCTACAAGGCTATGCTAAAACACAGCCCATTTGTCTCCAGGCCTCTCAAGGCTAGTGCTATTTTAGAAAAGATTGCTTGTGGCCTTGAGCACTACACAGGAGAGAAAAAAGTTGTATTTTAGTTTCAAGTTTTTAATGTTAGAGTGAAATGCCTTTCTTCCAAACTCAAAACACAACAAGTAAGTATACTATATACGGGGTCAGTTCCAATACAATACCCTACGTGAGTGAAGGAGGCTTTGTTGCAAAATAGAAATATGATTCTACTAGGGCACTGCATCGCAGCGCTAGCTGTGCCACCAGAGACTCTGGGTTCGTGCCCAGGCTCTGTCACGGCCGCGACTGGGAGGTCTGTGGGGCGACGCACAATTAGTCTAGCGTCGTCCGGGTTAGGGAGGGTTTGGCCGGTAGGGTTATCCTTGTCTCATCGCGCACCAGCGACTCCTGTGGCGGGCCGGGCACAGTGCGCGCTAACCAAGGTCGCAATGTGCACTGTGCTTCCTCCAACACATTGGTGTGGCTGGCTTACGGGTTGGATGCGGGCTGTGTAAAGAAGCAGTGCGGCTTGGTTGAGTTGTGTATCGGAGGACGCATGACTTTCAAACTTCGTCTCTCCCGAGCCCGTACGGGAGTTGTAGCGATGAGACAAGATAGTAGCTACTAACCATTGGACACCACGAAAAAGGGGGTAAAAAAATTCAACAGAAAAATAAAAAAAATACATACATCCGGTTCTAGATTTGATTTAGGATTGGAGATGTTTGATATGAGTCTGGAAGGAGAGTTTAAAGTCTATCCAGGCACTATTTGTAGTTGTCCACGTATTCTGTATTCTAGGTCAAAACCGTCCAGAATAGTGATGCTAGTTGGGCGGGTGCAGGCAGCAAACGGTTGAAAGGCATGCATTTGGTTTTGCTAGTGTTTAAGAGCAGTTGGAGACCACAGAAGGAGTGTTGTACTGCATTGAAGCTCGTTTGGAGGTTAGTTAACACAGTGTCCAAAAAAGGGCTAATTTCAATACCATACCATACTGTCACGCCCTGACCTTAGAGAGCTTTTTCTGTCTCTATTTTGGTTTGGTCAGGGTGTGATTTGGGGTGGGCATTCTATGTTCCTTTTTCTATGTCTTGTATTTCTTTGTTTTGGCCTGGTATGGTTCTCAATCAGGGACAGCTGACTATCGTTGTCTCTGATTGGGAACCATACTTAGGTGGGAAAAAGCTACCTATGTTTTGTGAGTAGTTGTTTTCTGTTTAGTGTTCTGCACCTGACAGGACTGTTTCGTTTATTCACTTTGTTATTTTGGTCTAGTGTTCAGTTTAATAAAAGTCATGAACACTTACCACGCTGCGCTTTGGTCCGATTCTTCCTCATCAGACAACAACGACCTTTACACATACTATATACAGGGTCAGTTCAATAACATACTATATATAGGGTCAGTTCAATACCATACTATATACAGGGTCAGTTCAATAACATACTATATATAGGGTCAGTTCAATACCACACTTTATACAGGGTCAGTTCAATACCGTAATATATACAGGGTCAGTTCAATACCGTAATATATACAGGGTCAGTTCAATACCGTAATATATACAGGGTCAGTTCAATACCATAATATATACAGGGTCAGTTCAATACCGTAATATATACAGGGTCAGTTCAATACCATAATATATACAGGGTCAGTTCAATACCATATTATATATAGGGTCAGTTCAATACCATACTATATACAGGGTCAGTTCAATAACATACTATATATAGGGTCAGTTCAATACCACACTTTATACAGGGTCAGTTCAATACCGTAATATATACAGGGTCAGTTCAATACCGTAATATATACAGGGTCAGTTCAATACCATACTATATACAGGGTCAGTTCAATACCACACTTTATACAGGGTCAGTTCAATACCGTAATATATACAGGGTCAGTTCAATACCATAATATATACAGGGTCAGTTCAATACCACACTTTATACAGGGTCAGTTCAATACCGTAATATATACAGGGTCAGTTCAATACCGTAATATATACAGGGTCAGTTCAATACCGTAATATATACAGGGTCAGTTCAATACCATAATATATACAGGGTCAGTTCAATACCGTAATATATACAGGGTCAGTTCAATACCATACTATATACAGGGTCAGTTCAATACCATAATATATATAGGGTCAGTTCAATACCATACTATATATAGGGTCAGTTCAATACCGTAATATATACAGGGTCAGTTCAATACCATACTATATATAGGGTCAGTTCAATACCGTAATATATACAGGGTCAGTTCAATACCATCCTATATACAGGGTCAGTTCAATACCATCCTATATACAGGGTCAGTTCAATACCGTAATATATACAGGCTCAGTTCAATACCATAATATATACAGGGTCAGTTCAATACCGTAATATATACAGGGTCAGTTCAATACCGTAATATATACAGGGTCAGTTCAATACCATACTATATACAGGGTCAGTTCAATACCGTAATATATACAGGGTCAGTTCAATACCATACTATATATAGGGTCAGTTCAATACCGTAATATATACAGGGTCAGTTCAATACCATCCTATATACAGGGTCAGTTCAATACCATCCTATATACAGGGTCAGTTCAATACCATACTATATACAGGGTCAGTTCAATACCGTAATATATACAGGGTCAGTTCAATACCATCCTATATACAGGGTCAGTTCAATACCATCCTATATACAGGGTCAGTTCAATACCATACTATATACAGGGTCAGTTCAATACCATCCTATATACAGGGTCAGTTCAATACCATATGTGCAATGTACAGGAATACTGGAGTGATGGAGGTAGATATGTATAGGGGTACGGAGACAGGGATACTGGAGTGATGGAGGTAGATATGTATAGGGGTAATGAGACAGGGATACTGGAGTGATGGAGGTAGATATGTATAGGGGTAAGGTGACAGGGATACTGGAGTGATGGAGGTAGATATGTATAGGGGTAAGGTGACAGGGATACTGGAGTGATGGAGGTAGATATGTATAGAGGTAAGGTGACAGGAATACTGGAGTGATGGAGGTAGATATGTATAGAGGTAAGGTGACAGGGATACTGGAGTGATGGAGGTAGATATGTATAGGGGTAACGTGACAGGGATACTGGAGTGATGGAGGTAGATATGTATAGAGGTAACGTGACAGGAATACTGGAGTGATGGAGGTAGATATGTATAGGGGTACGGAGACAGGGATACTGGAGTGATGGAGGTAGATATGTATAGGGGTAAGGAGACAGGGATACTGGAGTGATGGAGGTAGATACAGTACCTTGCGAAAGTATTCGGACCCTTTGAACTTTGCGACCTTTTGCCACATTTCAGGCTTCAAACATAAAGATATAAAACTGTATTTTTTTGTGAAGAATCAACAACAAGTGGGACACAATCATGAAGTGGAACGACATTTATTGGATATTTCCAACTTTTTTAACAAATCAAAAACTGAAAAATTGGGCGTGTGTGTTGGAGTGACAGCGTGTGTGTGTTAGAGTGACAGCGTGTGTGTGTGTGT
Organism: Oncorhynchus keta; assembly: GCF_023373465.1. Classification (NCBI taxonomy): domain Eukaryota; kingdom Metazoa; phylum Chordata; class Actinopteri; order Salmoniformes; family Salmonidae; genus Oncorhynchus; species Oncorhynchus keta. Next base: position 2,727,596 of record NC_068421.1, read on the forward strand.
GTTGGAGTGACAGTATGTGTGTGTGTGTTGGAGTGACAGTGTGTGTGTATGTGTGTGTTGGAGTGACAGTGTGTGTGTGTGATGGAGTGACAGCGTGTGTGTGTGTTGGAGTGACAGTGTGTGTGTGTGTGTTGGAGTGACAGCGTGTGTGTGTGTTGGAGTGACAGTGTATGTGTGTGTGTTGGAGTGACAGTGTGTGTTGGAGTGACAGTGTGTGTGTGTGATGGAGTGACAGTGTGTGTGTGTGTGTTGGAGTGACAGCGTGTGTGTGTGATGGAGTGACAGCGTGTGTGTGTGTTGGAGTGACAGCGTGTGTGTGTGTGTTGGAGTGACAGTGTGTGTGTGTGTGTGTTAGAGTGACAGCGTGTGTGTGTGTTGGAGTGACAGCGTGTGTGTGTGTTGGAGTGACAGTGTGTGTGTGTGTGTGTGTTGGAGTGACAGTGTGTGTGTGTGTGTTAGAGTGACAGCATGTGTGTGTGTGTGTGTTGGAGTGACAGTGTGTGTGTGTGTGTGTGTGTGTGTGTTGGAGTGACAGCGTGTGTGTGTGTGTTGAAGTGACAGCGTGTGTGTGTGTGTTGGAGTGACAGCGTGTGTGTGTGTGTGTTGGAGTGACAGCGTGTGTGTGTGTTGGAGTGACAGAGTGTGTGTGTGATGGAGTGACAGCGTGTGTGTGTGTTGGAGTGACAGAGTGTGTGTGTGATGGAGTGACAGCGTGTGTGTGTGTTGGAGTGACAGTGTGTGTGTGTGTGTGTGTGTGTGTGTGTGTGTGTGTGTGTGTGTGTGTGTGTGTGTGTGTGTGTGTGTGTGTGTGTGTGTGTGTGTGTGTGTGTGTGTGTGTGTGTGTTGGAGTGACAGCGTGTGTGTGTGTGTGTTGGAGTGACAGCGTGTGTGTGTGTGTGTTGGAGTGAGAGCGTGTGTGTGTGTGTGTTGAAGTGACAGTGTGTGTGTGTGATGGAGTGACAGCGTGTGTGATGGAGTGACAGTGTGTGTGTGTGTGTTGGAGTGACAGCGTGTGTGTGTGTGTGTGTGATGGAGTGACAGTGTGTGTGTGTGTGTGTTGGAGTGACAGTGTGTGTGTGTGTGTGTTGGAGTGACAGCGTGTGTGTGTGTGTGTTGGAGTGAGAGCGTGTGTGTGTGTGTGTTGAAGTGACAGTGTGTGTGTGTGATGGAGTGACAGCGTGTGTGATGGAGTGACAGTGTGTGTGTGTGTGTTGGAGTGACAGCGTGTGTGTGTGTGTGTGTGATGGAGTGACAGTGTGTGTGTGTGTGTGTGTTGGAGTGACAGCGTGTGTGTGTGTTGGAGTGACAGCGTGTGTGTGTGTTGGAGTGACAGCGTGTGTGAGTGTTGGAGTGACAGTGTGTGTGTGTGTGTGTTGGAGTGACAGCGTGTGTGTGTGTGTGTGTGTGTTGGAGTGACAGCGTGTGTGTGTGTGTGTGTGTGTTGGAGTGACAGCGTGTGTGTGTGTGTGTGTGTGTGTGTGTGTGTGTGTGTTGGAGTGACAGCGTGTGTGTGTGTGTTGGAGTGACAGCGTGTGTGTGTGTGTGTGTTGGAGTGACAGCCTGTGTGTGTGTTGGAGTGTGTGACGTAGAAGTCCGTCACTGGCCGCGGGCAGCATTTGGTTCTTTAACGCACACACCTATTCATCACTCCTCCCTGCGCCATTATAAGATAAGATAAGTTAACAATGTGGGTCGACACACAAATTAACTTCTGTCTTGGTGCATGCATTTCACACTTGTCAATGTTCATATTTGAGAGATACAATAATTATGTTGTGGATGAGCGCATTGTTTGTTTGTTCTGTTCCTCTCTCTCCATCTCTGTAGCTTCCGGGTATGCTGGAAAAGGACCCGAGCTAAGGGAATTGGGTTGGCTTTATAGTGCCTGTCCCAAATGGCTCATTAATGCATATGGGCATATTGAAAGATATTGTCAGTAGTGATGTAATTTTGTAAATGTTATGTTGTTGTAAATGTTATGTTTTGTAAATGTTATGTTGTGATATTGTTTAAAACCGTGTTGCAATGTATATCCTTTAGTATGTTTAGTTCATGGAAAATGTAGGTTTGTATTATTAATTGATTAATTAACCAGGGTTAATTGTTCTGAGGGGAGGGGCTAGCCCTACAAAAGGAGCCTCTCTTTCAGTAATGGGGGAGGCATTTTGGATTGAGCTGTGGATGGGGCAGCATTGTTTTTAAGCTGTCCCATAAGGTAGACGTTGATGGCAGTACTGTTGTTTTTTTGTTCCGGAATCACTTGTAAATAAACACCTTTGCACAGAAGAACTTTTGCGGTTCCGCCATCTTTTTTGATAGAGGTTAGGTTATCCAGTTTAGCCTTCTGGCCTACTCTACGTGACAGCGTGTGTGTGTGTGTGTGTGTGTGTGTTGGAGTGACAGCGTGTGTGTGTGTTGGAGTGACAGCGTGTGTGTGTGTTGGAGTGACAGCGTGTGTGTGTTGGAGTGACAGCGTGTGTGTGTGTTGGAGTGGCAGCGTGTGTGTGTGTTGGAGTGACAGCGTGTGTGTGTTGGAGTAACAGTGTGTGTGTGTGTGTGTGTGTGTGTGTGTGTGTGTGTGTGTGTGTGTGTGTGTGTGTGTGTGTGTGTGTGTGTTGGAGTGACAGTGTGTGTGTGCATAGAGACTAAAACTAAAAGGTCAATAAAGACACAAGGTTGACTCTGATAGTCCTTGTAGCTGTTTTTCATTATTCTTGCCTGGGGATAGATGTTCAAGAGCAGAGTTCTCCACAAGGTGCTTGAGTTGCTTAAAGTACTTGAATTTGGCACTCTGAAATTCAAGTACTGGAAAACCTTGAAAATCAGACATTTTCTCAAGTTGGTACTTGAAAAGTGCTTGAATTATTTTTAGAGGAGAACAGATGACGATCAAATTATTTGAAAAATATTATAAAAATGCATTGGTCTTGCGAATTAATTTCCAGGTAGAATACAGTGTTTAATATCCACACGTTTAGTACTGCTCGACAGGTGGTTTCGCTCACTCCACCCACAATGCCACTCATCCATGCAGGTGCAAAACTTCTACATTATGAAGGGGAAAGACACAACGCTGCTTCCTGTTATCACCAGTTCTACATTATGAAGGGGAACGACACAACGACACAGTTCTACATTATGAAGGAGAAAGACTGCTTTCCTGTTGTCACCAGTTCTACATTATGAAGGGAAAGACACAACGCTGCTTCCTGTTGTCACCAGTTCTACATTATGAAGGAGAAAGACACAACGCTGCTTCCTGTTGTCACCAGTTCTACATTATGAAGGAGAAAGACACAACGCTGCTTCCTGTTGTCACCAGTTCTACATTATGAAGGAGAAAGACACAACGCTGCTTCCTGTTGACACCAGTTCTACATTATGAAGGAGAAAGACACAACGCTGCTTCCTGTTGTCACCAGTTCTACATTATGAAGGGGAAAGACACAACGCTGCTTCCTGTTGACACCAGTTCTACATTATGAAGGACACAACGGAAAGACACAACGCTGCTTCCTGTTGACACCAGTTCTACATTATGAAGGAGAAAGACAACGCTGCTTCCTGTTGACACCAGTTCTACATTATGAAGGGGAAAGACACAACGCTGCTTCCTGTTGTCACCAGTTCTACATTATGAAGGAGAAAGACACAACGCTGCTTCCTGTTGTCACCAGTTCTACATTATGAAGGAGAAAGACACAACGCTGCTTCCTGTTATCACCAGTTCTACATTATGAAGGAGAAAGACACAACGCTGCTTCCTGTTATCACCAGTTCTACATTATGAAGGAGAAAGACACAACGCTGCTTCCTGTTATCACCAGTTCTACATTATGAAGGAGAAAGACACAACGCTGCTTCCTGTTGATCACCAGTTCTACATTATGAAGGGAAAGACACAACGCTGCTTCCTGTTATCACCAGTTCTACATTATGAAGGAGAAAGACACAACGCTGCTTCCTGTTGTCACCAGTTCTACATTATGAAGGAGAAAGACACAACGCTGCTTCCTGTTATCACCAGTTCTACATTATGAAGGGGAAAGACACAACGCTGCTTCCTGTTATCACCAGTTCTACATTATGAAGGGGAAAGACACAACGCTGCTTCCTGTTGTCACCAGTTCTACATTATGAAGGAGAAAGACACAACGCTGCTTCCTGTTATCACCAGTTCTACATTATGAAGGAGAAAGACACAACGCTGCTTCCTGTTATCACCAGTTCTACATTATGAAGGAGAAAGACACAACGCTGCTTCCTGTTGTCACCAGTTCTACATTATGAAGGAGAAAGACACAACGCTGCTTCCTGTTATCACCAGTTCTACATTATGAAGGGGAAAGACACAACGCTGCTTCCTGTTATCACCAGTTCTACATTATGAAGGGGAAAGACACAACGCTGCTTCCTGTTGTCACCAGTTCTACATTATGAAGGGAAAGACACAACGCTGCTTCCTGTTATCACCAGTTCTACATTATGAAGGGGAAAGACACAACGCTGCTTCCTGTTGTCACCAGTTCTACATTATGAAGGAGAAAGACACAACGCTGCTTCCTGTTGTCACCAGTTCTACATTATGAAGGAGAAAGACACAACGCTGCTTCCTGTTGACACCAGTTCTACATTATGAAGGAGAAAGACACAACGCTGCTTCCTGTTGTCACCAGTTCTACATTATGAAGGGGAAAGACACAACGCTGCTTCCTGTTATCACCAGTTCTACATTATGAAGGAGAAAGACACAACGCTGCTTCCTGTTGTCACCAGTTCTACATTATGAAGGAGAAAGACACAACGCTGCTTCCTGTTGTCACCAGTTCTACATTATGAAGGGAAAGACACAACGCTGCTTCCTGTTGTCACCAGTTCTACATTATGAAGGAGAAAGACACAACGCTGCTTCCTGTTGACACCAGTTCTACATTATGAAGGAGAAAGACACAACGCTGCTTCCTGTTGACACCAGTTCTACATTATGAAGGGAAAGACACAACGCTGCTTCCTGTTGACACCAGTTCTACATTATGAAGGGGAAAGACACAACGCTGCTTCCTGTTGTCACCAGTTCTACATTATGAAGGAGAAAGACACAGTTCTACGCTGCTTCCTGTTGTCACCAGTTCTACATTATGAAGGGGAAAGACACAACGCTGCTTCCTGTTGTCACCAGTTCTACATTATGAAGGAGAAAGACACAACGCTGCTTCCTGTTGTCACCAGTTCTACATTATGAAGGGGAAAGACACAACGCTGCTTCCTGTTGTCACCAGTTCTACATTATGAAGGGAAAGACACAACGCTGCTTCCTGTTGACACCAGTTCTACATTATGAAGGAGAAAGACACAACGCTGCTTCCTGTTGTTACCAGTTCTACATTATGAAGGAGAAAGACACAACGCTGCTTCCTGTTGTCACCAGTTCTACATTATGAAGGAGAAAGACACAACGCTGCTTCCTGTTGTTACCAGTTCTACATTATGAAGGGGAAAGACACAAAGCTGCTTCCTGTTGTCACCAGCTTCTACATTATGAAGGAGAAAGACACAACGCTGCTTCCTGTTGTCACCAGTTCTACATTATGAAGGAGAAAGACACAACGCTGCTTCCTGTTGTTACCAGTTCTACATTATGAAGGAGAAAGACACAACGCTGCTTCCTGTTGTTACCAGTTCTACATTATGAAGGAGAAAGACACAACGCTGCTTCCTGTTGTCACCAGTTCTACATTATGAAGGAGAAAGACACAACGCTGCTTCCTGTTGTCACCAGTTCTACATTATGAAGGGGAAAGACACAACGCTGCTTCCTGTTGTTACCAGTTCTACATTATGAAGGAGAAAGACACAACGCTGCTTCCTGTTGTCACCAGTTCTACATTATGAAGGAGAAAGACACAACGCTGCTTCCTGTTGTCACCAGTTCTACATTATGAAGGGGAAAGACACAACGCTGCTTCCTGTTGTCACCAGTTCTACATTATGAAGGGGAAAGACACAACGCTGCTTCCTGTTGACACCAGTTCTACATTATGAAGGAGAAAGACACAACGCTGCTTCCTGTTGTCACCAGTTCTACATTATGAAGGAGAAAGACACAACGCTGCTTCCTGATGACACCATTTCTACATTATGAAGGAGAAAGACACAACGCTGCTTCCTGTTGTCACCAGTTCTCTTACATTATGAAGGGGAAAAGACACAACACTGCTTCCTGTTGTCACCAGTTCTACATTATGAAGGGAAAGACACAACGCTGCTTCCTGTTGTCACCAGTTCTACATTATGAAGGAGAAAGACACAACGCTGCTTCCTGTTATCACCAGTTCTACATTATGAAGGGGAAAGACACAACACTGCTTCCTGTTGTCACCAGTTCTACATTATGAAGGAGAAAGACACAACGCTGCTTCCTGTTGACACCAGTTCTACATTATGAAGGAGAAAGACACAACGCTGCTTCCTGTTATCACCAGTTCTACATTATGAAGGAGAAAGACACAACGCTGCTTCCTGTTATCACCAGTTCTACATTATGAAGGAGAAAGACACAACGCTGCTTCCTGTTGACACCAGTTCTACATTATGAAGGGGAAAGACGCTTCCTGCGCTGCTTCCTGTTATCACCAGTTCTACATTATGAAGGAGAAAGACACAACACTGCTTCCTGTTGACACCAGTTCTACATTATGAAGGAGAAAGACACAACGCTGCTTCCTGTTGTCACCAGTTCTACATTATGAAGGGGAAAGACACAACGCTGCTTCCTGTTGTCACCAGTTCTACATTATGAAGGAGAAAGACACAACGCTGCTTCCTGTTGACACCAGTTCTACATTATGAAGGAGAAAGACACAACGCTGCTTCCTGTTATCACCAGTTCTACATTATGAAGGAGAAAGACACAACGCTGCTTCCTGTTGACACCAGTTCTACATTATGAAGGAGAAAGACACAACGCTGCTTCCTGTTATCACCAGTTCTACATTATGAAGGAGAAAGACACAACGCTGCTTCCTGTTGACACCAGTTCTACATTATGAAGGAGAAAGACACAACGCTGCTTCCTGTTGACACCAGTTCTACATTATGAAGGAGAAAGACACAACGCTGCTTCCTGTTGTCACCAGTTCTACATTATGAAGGAGAAAGACACAACGCTGCTTCCTGTTGTCACCAGTTCTACATTATGAAGGGGAAAGACACAACGCTGCTTCCTGTTGTCACCAGTTCTACATTATGAAGGAGAAAGACACAACGCTGCTTCCTGTTATCACCAGTTCTACATTATGAAGGAAAAGACACAACGCTGCTTCCTGTTGTCACCAGTTCTACATTATGAAGGAGAAAGACACAACGCTGCTTCCTGTTGTCACCAGTTCTACATTATGAAGGAGAAAGACACAACGCTGCTTCCTGTTGTCACCAGTTCTACATTATGAAGGGAAAGACACAACGCTGCTTCCTGTTGTCACCAGTTCTACATTATGAAGGAGAAAGACACAACGCTGCTTCCTGTTGACACCAGTTCTACATTATGAAGGGGAAAGACACAACACTGCTTCCTGTTGTCACCAGTTCTACATTATGAAGGAGAAAGACACAACGCTGCTTCCTGTTGACACCAGTTCTACATTATGAAGGAGAAAGACACAACGCTGCTTCCTGTTGTCACCAGTTCTACATTATGAAGGAGAAAGACACAACGCTGCTTCCTGTTGACACCAGTTCTACATTATGAAGGGGAAAGACACAACGCTGCTTCCTGATGACACCATTTCTACATTATGAAGGGGAAAGACACAACACTGCTTCCTGTTGTTACCAGTTCTACATTATGAAGGAGAAAGACACAACGCTGCTTCCTGTTATCACCAGTTCTACATTATGAAGGGGAAAGACACAAAGCTGCTTCCTGTTGTCACCAGTTCTACATTATGAAGGAGAAAGACACAACGCTGCTTCCTGTTGTCACCAGTTCTACATTATGAAGGAGAAAGACACAACGCTGCTTCCTGTTGTCACCAGTTCTACATTATGAAGGAGAAAGACACAACACTGCTTCCTGTTGACACCAGTTCTACATTATGAAGGAGAAAGACACAACGCTGCTTCCTGTTGTCACCAGTTCTACATTATGAAGGGGAAAGACACAACACTGCTTCCTGTTGTCACCAGTTCTACATTATGAAGGAGAAAGACACAACGCTGCTTCCTGTTGTCACCAGTTCTACATTATGAAGGAGAAAGACACAACGCTGCTTCCTGTTGTCACCAGTTCTACATTATGAAGGGGAAAGACACAACGCTGCTTCCTGTTGTTACCAGTTCTACATTATGAAGGAGAAAGACACAACGCTGCTTCCTGTTGACACCAGTTCTACATTATGAAGGAGAAAGACACAACGCTGCTTCCTGTTGTTACCAGTTCTACATTATGAAGGAGAAAGACACAACGCTGCTTCCTGTTGTCACCAGTTCTACATTATGAAGGAGAAAGACACAACGCTGCTTCCTGTTGACACCAGTTCTACATTATGAAGGAGAAAGACACAACGCTGCTTCCTGTTATCACCAGTTCTACATTATGAAGGAGAAAGACACAACGCTGCTTCCTGTTATCACCAGTTCTACATTATGAAGGAGAAAGACACAACGCTGCTTCCTGTTGTCACCAGTTCTACATTATGAAGGAGAAAGACACAACGCTGCTTCCTGTTATCACCAGTTCTACATTATGAAGGGGAAAGACACAACGCTGCTTCCTGTTGACACCAGTTCTACATTATGAAGGAGAAAGACACAACGCTGCTTCCTGTTGTCACCAGTTCTACATTATGAAGGGGAAAGACACAACGCTGCTTCCTGTTGTCACCAGTTCTACATTATGAAGGAGAAAGACACAACGCTGCTTCCTGTTGTCACCAGTTCTACATTATGAAGGGGAAAGACACAACGCTGCTTCCTGTTGTCACCAGTTCTACATTATGAAGGAGAAAGACACAACGCTGCTTCCTGTTGACACCAGTTCTACATTATGAAGGAGAAAGACACAACGCTGCTTCCTGTTGTCACCAGTTCTACATTATGAAGGGGAAAGACACAACGCTGCTTCCTGTTATCACCAGTTCTACATTATGAAGGAGAAAGACACAACGCTGCTTCCTGTTGTCACCAGTTCTACATTATGAAGGAGAAAGACACAACGCTGCTTCCTGTTGTCACCAGTTCTACATTATGAAGGAGAAAGACACAACGCTGCTTCCTGTTGTCACCAGTTCTACATTATGAAGGGGAAAGACACAACGCTGCTTCCTGTTGACACCAGTTCTACATTATGAAGGGGAAAGACACAACGCTGCTTCCTGTTATCACCAGTTCTACATTATGAAGGGGAAAGACACAACGCTGCTTCCTGTTGTCACCAGTTCTACATTATGAAGGGGAAAGACACAACGCTGCTTCCTGTTGTCACCAGTTCTACATTATGAAGGAGAAAGACACAACGCTGCTTCCTGTTGTCACCAGTTCTACATTATGAAGGAGAAAGACACAACGCTGCTTCCTGTTGTCACCAGTTCTACATTATGAAGGAGAAAGACACAACGCTGCTTCCTGTTGACACCAGTTCTACATTATGAAGGGGAAAGACACAACGCTGCTTCCTGTTACACAACGCTGCTTCCTGTTGTCACCAGTTCTACATTATGAAGGGGAAAGACACAACGCTGCTTCCTGTTGTCACCAGTTCTACATTATGAAGGAGAAAGACACAACGCTGCTTCCTGTTATCACCAGTTCTACATTATGAAGGAGAAAGACACAACGCTGCTTCCTGTTGTCACCAGTTCTACATTATGAAGGGGAAAGACACAACGCTGCTTCCTGTTGTCACCAGTTCTACATTATGAAGGGGAAAGACACAACGCTGCTTCCTGTTGTCACCAGTTCTACATTATGAAGGAGAAAGACACAACGCTGCTTCCTGTTGTCACCAGTTCTACATTATGAAGGGGAAAGACACAACGCTGCTTCCTGTTGTCACCAGTTCTACATTATGAAGGAGAAAGACACAACGCTGCTTCCTGTTATCACCAGTTCTACATTATGAAGGGGAAAGACACAAAGCTGCTTCCTGTTGACACCAGTTCTACATTATGAAGGGGAAAGACACAACGCTGCTTCCTGTTGTTACCAGTTCTACATTATGAAGGGGAAAGACACAACGCTGCTTCCTGTTGTTACCAGTTCTACATTATGAAGGGGAAAGACACAACGCTGCTTCCTGTTGTCACCAGTTCTACATTATGAAGGGGAAAGACACAACACTGCTTCCTGTTGTTACCAGTTCTACATTATGAAGGAGAAAGACACAACGCTGCTTCCTGTTATCACCAGTTCTACATTATGAAGGGGAAAGACACAAAGCTGCTTCCTGCTGTTGCCTGTTCTAAGTTATGTGACTTTCTTTCTGCAACAACCTCCAGAGCTTTTTCAGCAATCGCTTCATTCACAGAGCGGCCACATTATCAATCGGTAGCCGTGCTCCTGCCATTCTGGTGTTTACTTGCCGTTGTCCTCACACAGCCCACCCGCCCTTCTCCCGAAGCTGCCAGTTGGAAGCAAGACGCTTTTCATAGCTTTTAAGTAGTAGTTTCCCAAATGCCCAATTAAAACACTGTCATTAAGCCTGAATTGTGTAGCAATGTGAAAAGGAAATGTGTATTCACAAGTAGGCATGTCCCAAAACTCTGCTCATCATTGCTGAAATTACATAATCATCTGTACTGACTTACCACCTGTAGTAAATAAGTAATGAAACAATGTATTCTTGAGTAAAACGTGTAAGGTAGCGATGAATACGGCATTATAACACATGGTGGCAACTAGAAACAATTGCATGAAGTGAATTATTACAAATGCATGGTCCTTGAATTTGACTTGCCACTGTCTGTACGAACCCTGAGAGCCTGTTGGTGTCAGACATAATGCAACGGTATTTGACTTGCCTCTGTCTGTATGAACCCTGAGAGCCTGTTGGTGTCAGACATAATGCAACGGTATTTGACTTGCCTCTGTCTGTACGAACCCTGAGAGCCTGTTGGTGTCAGACATAATGCAACGGTATTTGACTTGCCTCTGTCTGTACGAACCCTGAGAGCCTGTTGGTGTCAGATTAATGCAACAGTATTTGACTTGCCACTGTCTGTATGAACCCTGAGAGCCTGTTGGTGTCAGACATAATGCAACGGTATTTGACTTGCCTCTGTCTGTATGAACCCTGAGAGCCTGTTGGTGTCAGACATAATGCAACGGTATTTGACTTGCCTCTGTCTGTACGAACCCTGAGAGCCTGTTGGTGTCAGACATAATGCAACGGTATTTGACTTGCCACTGTCTGTACGAACCCTGAGAGCCTGTTGGTGTCAGACATAATGCAACGGTATTTGACTTGCCTCTGTCTGTACGAACCCTGAGAGCCTGTTGGTGTCAGACATAATGCAACGGTATTTGACTTGCCTCTGTCTGTACGAACCCTGAGAGCCTGTTGGTGTCAGACATAATGCAACGGTATTTGACTTGCCACTGTCTGTACGAACCCTGAGAGCCTGTTGGTGTCAGACATAATGCAACGGTATTTGACTTGCCTCTGTCTGTACGAACCCTGAGAGCCTGTTGGTGTCAGACATAATGCAACGGTATTTGACTTGCCTCTGTCTGTATGAACCCTGAGAGCCTGTTGGTGTCAGACATAATGCAACGGTATTTGACTTGCCTCTGTCTGTACGAACCCTGAGAGCCTGTTGGTGTCAGACATAATGCAACGGTATTTGACTTGCCTCTGTCTGTACGAACCCTGAGAGCCTGTTGGTGTCAGACATAATGCAACGGTATTTGACTTGCCTCTGTCTGTACGAACACTGAGAGCCTGTTGGTGTCAGACATAATGCAACGGTATTTGACTTGCCTCTGTCTGTACGAACACTGAGAGCCTGTTGGTGTCAGACATAATGCAACGGTATTTGACTTGCCTCTGTCTGTACGAACCCTGAGAGCCTGTTGGTGTCAGACATAATGCAACGGTATTTGACTTGCCTCTGTCTGTACGAACCCTGAGAGCCTGTTGGTGTCAGACATAATGCAACGGTATTTGACTTACCTCTGTCTGTACGAACCCTGAGAGCCTGTTGGTGTCAGACATAATGCAACGGTATTTGACTTGCCTCTGTCTGTATGAACCCTGAGAGCCTGTTGGTGTCAGACATAATGCAACGGTATTTGACTTGCCTCTGTCTGTACGAACACTGAGAGCCTGTTGGTGTCAGACATAATGCAACGGTATTTGACTTGCCTCTGTCTGTACGAACCCTGAGAGCCTGTTGGTGTCAGACATAATGCAACGGTATTTGACTTGCCTCTGTCTGTACGAACACTGAGAGCCTGTTGGTGTCAGACATAATGCAACGGTATTTGACTTGCCTCTGTCTGTACGAACACTGAGAGCCTGTTGGTGTCAGACATAATGCAACGGTATTTGACTTGCCTCTGTCTGTACGAACCCTGAGAGCCTGTTGGTGTCAGACATAATGCAACGGTATTTGACTTGCCTCTGTCTGTACGAACCCTGAGAGCCTGTTGGTGTCAGACATAATGCAACGGTATTTGACTTGCCTCTGTCTGTACGAACCCTGAGAGCCTGTTGGTGTCAGACATAATGCAACGGTATTTGACTTGCCTCTGTCTGTACGAACCCTGAGAGCCTGTTGGTGTCAGACATAATGCAACGGTATTTGACTTGCCTCTGTCTGTACGAACCCTGAGAGCCTGTTGGTGTCAGACATAATGCAACGGTATTTGACTTGCCTCTGTCTGTATGAACCCTGAGAGCCTGTTGGTGTCAGACATAATGCAACAGTATTTGACTTGCCACTGTCTGTACGAACCCTGAGAGCCTGTTGGTGTCAGATTAATGCAACAGTATTTGACTTGCCACTGTCTGTACGAACCCTGAGAGCCTGTTGGTGTCAGACATAATGCAACGGTATTTGACTTGCCTCTGTCTGTACGAACCCTGAGAGCCTGTTGGTGTCAGACATAATGCAACCGTATTTGACTTGCCTCTGTCTGTACGAACCCTGAGAGCCTGTTGGTGTCAGATTAATGCAACAGTATTTGACTTGCCACTGTCTGTACGAACCCTGAGAGCCTGTTGGTGTCAGACATAATGCAACCGTATTTGACTTGCCTCTGTCTGTACGAACCCTGAGAGCCTGTTGGTGTCAGATTAATGCAACAGTATTTGACTTGCCACTGTCTGTATGAACCCTGAGAGCCTGTTGGTGTCAGACATAATGCAACGGTATTTGACTTGCCTCTGTCTGTACGAACCCTGAGAGCCTGTTGGTGTCAGACATAATGCAACGGTATTTGACTTGCCACTGTCTGTATGAACCCTGAGAGCCTGTTGGTGTCAGACATAATGCAACGGTATTTGACTTGCCTCTGTCTGTACGAACCCTGAGAGCCTGTTGGTGTCAGACATAATGCAACGGTATTTGACTTGCCTCTGTCTGTACGAACCCTGAGAGCCTGTTGGTGTCAGACATAATGCAACGGTATTTGACTTGCCACTGTCTGTACGAACCCTGAGAGCCTGTTGGTGTCAGACATAATGCAACGGTATTTGACTTGCCTCTGTCTGTATGAACACTGAGAGCCTGTTGGTGTCAGACATAATGCAACGGTATTTGACTTGTCTCTGTCTGTACGAACCCTGAGAGCCTGTTGGTGTCAGACATAATGCAACGGTATTTGACTTGCCTCTGTCTGTACGAACCCTGAGAGCCTGTTGGTGTCAGACATAATGCAACGGTATTTGACTTGCCTCTGTCTGTACGAACCCTGAGAGCCTGTTGGTGTCAGACATAATGCAACGGTATTTGACTTGCCTCTGTCTGTATGAACCCTGAGAGCCTGTTGGTGTCAGACATAATGCAACGGTATTTGACTTGCCTCTGTCTGTACGAACCCTGAGAGCCTGTTGGTGTCAGACATAATGCAACGGTATTTGACTTGCCACTGTCTGTACGAACCCTGAGAGCCTGTTGGTGTCAGACATAATGCAACGGTATTTGACTTGCCTCTGTCTGTACGAACCCTGAGAGCCTGTTGGTGTCAGACATAATGCAACGTTACCGCTTGCTGTGATGGAAATGAAGAGAATCGTCTATGGCTCGGGTGGTTGGAGATCTTCCAGGCCTTCCTATCCAACCGCCTGAAATAGATGTTCTGGATGGCAGGAAGCTCAGCCCTAGTGATGTATGAGGCAGTGCTATTGCCATACCAGTGAGTGATGCAGCCAGTCAAGATTTGAGGGCCCATCCTAAACTTTTTTCAGCTTCCTGAGGGGGAAAAGTCATTGTCACACCTTCTTCACGACTTTGCACAAGTGTTTTCAAGTGAAGGAATTCGGTACTCCCCCAGAAATGTACTGTATTGAACACCCAGGCTGCTAGACAGTACAGCCTCACATGTCCTTGGTACAGATATGCTTCCAGTAATCTACTTCCAGCAAAGACATGGTAATATTGTAGTGGATCCTGTCTGTCTCTTGAGTTAAGCTGTAAGAAATGTTTAATTCCATGTCTCAAAACACTATTTACTTTACTTTTCATAGGTCACGTCGTCTCCAGTTGTCTGTTCTCACATCACCTCACGTCATCTCCAGTTGTCTGTTCTCGCATCACCTCACGTCATCTCCAGTTGTCTGTTCTCACATCACCTCACGTCGTCTCCAGTTGTCTGTTCTCACATCACCTCACGTCGTCTCAAGTTGTCTGTTCTCACATCACCTCACGTCATCTCCAGTTGTCTGTTCTCGCATCACCTCACGTCATCTCCAGTTGTCTGTTCTCACATCACCTCACGTCATCTCCAGTTGTCTGTTCTCACATCACCTCACGTCGTCTCCAGTTGTCTGTTCTCACATCACCTCACGTCGTCTCCAGTTGTCTGTTCTCACATCACCTCACGTCGTCTCCAGTTGTCTGTTCTCACATCACCTCACGTCATCTCCAGTTGTCTGTTCTCACATCACCTCACGTCATCTCCAGTTGTCTGTTCTCACATCACCTCACGTCGTCTCCAGTTGTCTGTTCTCGCATCACCTCACGTCATCTCCAGTTGTCTGTTCTCACATCACCTCACGTCGTCTCCAGTTGTCTGTTCTCTCATCACCTCACGTCGTCTCCAGTTGTCTGTTCTCACATCACCTCACGTCATCTCTAGTTGTCTGTTCTCACATCACCTCACGTCATCTCCAGTTGTCTGTTCTCACATCACCTCACGTCGTCTCCAGTTGTCTGTTCTCGCCTCAAGTCGTCTCCAGTTGTCTGTTCTCACCTCACGATGTCTCCAATTGTCTGTTCTCGCCTCACGTCGTCTCCCGTTGTCTGTTCGCGCCTCACGTCGTCTCCCGTTGTCTGTTCTCGCCTTACCTCACGTCATCTCCCGTTGTCTGTTCTCACCTCACGTGGTCTCCAGTTGTCTGTTCTCACCTCACGTGGTCTCCAGTTGTCTGTTCTCACCTCACGTCGTCTCCAGTTGTCTGTTCTCACCTCACGTCGTCTCCAATTGTCTTTTCTCGCCTCACGTCGTCTCCAGTTGTCTGTTCTCACATCACCTCGCGTCGTCTCCAGTTGTCTGTTCTCGCATCACCTCACGTCGTCTCCAGTTGTCTGTTCTCACCTCACGTCGTCTCCAGTTGTCTGTTCTCACCTCACGTCGTCTCCAGTTGTCTGTTCTCACATCACCTCACGTCGTCTCCAGTTGTCTGTTCTCACATCACCTCACGTCGTCTCCAGTTGTCTGTTCTCACATCACCTCACGTCGTCTCCAGTTGTCTGTTCTCACATCACCTCACGTCGTCTCCAGTTGTCTGTTCTCACCACCTCACGTCGTCTCCAGTTGTCTGTTCTCACATCACCTCACGTCATCTCCAGTTGTCTGTTCTCACATCACCTCACGTCGTCTCCAGTTGTCTGTTGTCACATCACCTCACGTCGTCTCCAGTTGTCTGTTCTCACCTCACGTCGTCTCCAGTTGTCTGTTCTCACCTCACGTCGTCTCCAGTTGTCTGTTCTCTCATCACCTCACGTCGTCTCTCGTTGTCTGTTCTCGCCTCACGTCGTCTCCAATTGTCTGTTCTCGCCTCACGTCGTCTCCAGTTGTCTGTTCTCACCTCGTCTCACGTCGTCTCCTGTCATCTGTTCTCACCTCGTCTCACGTCGTCTCCTGTCATCTGTTCTCACCTCGTCTCACGTCGTCTCCTGTCATCTGTTCTCACCTCGTCTCACGTCGTCTCCTGTCATCTGTTCTCACCTCGTCTCACGTCGTCTCCTGTCATCTGTTCTCACCTCGTCTCACGTCGTCTCCTGTCATCTGTTCTCACCTCGTCTCACGTCATCTCCTGTCATCTGTTCTCACATCACCTCACGTCGTCTCCTGTCATCTGTTCTCACCTCGTCTCACGTCGTCTCCTGTCATCTGTTCTCACCTCGTCGCACGTCGTCTCCTATCATCTGTTCTCACCTCACGCCTCACGTTGTCTGTCTCCTGTCATCTGTTCTCACCTCACCTCACGGCGTCTCCTGTCATCTGTTCTCACCTCGTTTCACGTCACGTCTGTTCTCCTGTCATCTGTTCTCACCTCGTCTCACGTCGTCTCCTGTCATCTGCTCTCACCTCGCCTCACGTCGTCTCCTGTCATCTGCTCTCACCTCGCCTCACGTCGTCTCCTGTCATCTGTTCTCACCTCACGTCGTCTCCTGTCATCTGTTCTCACCTCACGTCGTCTCCTGTCATCTGTTCTCACGTTGTCTCCCGTCGTCTCTCCTGGTCAGTTCAGTAGCAGGAGAAACTGCTGGGCAGAAGGAATCAATAACAGTGAGACAGATTGTTTCTGTTTCTGTTATTCCCTCTTCTTTCTCTCCATCCCAGCAGTTAATGGCATGTTTCTGCATCATGTGTGTCTGTTGTTCTGCATCACGTGTGTCTGTTGTTCTGCATCTGTCACGCACTGGCCTTAGTATTCTGTGTTTTCTTTATTATGTTGGTTAGGCCAGGGTGTGACATGGGTGATTTATGTGTCTTGTTTTGTCTAGGGTTTTTGTAGTCTATGGAGTTGTGTTCAGTTGAGTGTTCTAGGTAAGTCTATGGTTGCCTGGAGTGGTTCTCAATCAGAGGCAGGTGTTTATCGTTTTCTCTGATTGGGAACCATATTTAGGCAGCCATATTCTTTAGGTATCTTGTGATTGTTTTGCACCAGTTAGGACTGTTTCGGTTTTTCCACCTTTTCTTATTTTGTATAGTGTTCACGTTTTCATCTTTCATTAAAGATGTTTATAAATAACCACGCTACATATTGGTCCTCCTTCCCAGGAAGAAAACCGTTACAGCATCAAGTGTGTCTGTTGTTCTGCATCATGTGTTTCTGTTGTTCTGCATCATGTGTGTCTGTTGTTTCTGTTGTTCTGCATCATGTGTTTCTGTTGTTCTGCATCATGTGTGTCTGTTGTTTCTGTTGTTCTGCATCATGTGTTTCTGTTGTTCTGCATCATGTGTGTCTGTTGTTCTGCATCAAGTGTGTCTGTTGTTCTGCATCATGTGTGTCTGTTGTTCTACATCATGTGTTTCTGTTGTTCTGCATCATGTGTGTCTGTTGTTCTGCATCATGTGTTTCTGTTGTTCTGCATCATGTGTGTCTGTTGTTTCTGTTGTTCTGCATCATGTGTTTCTGTTGTTCTGCATCATGTGTGTCTGTTGTTTCTGTTGTTCTGCATCATGTGTTTCTGTTGTTCTGCATCATGTGTGTCTGTTGTTCTGCATCAAGTGTGTCTGTTGTTCTGCATCATGTGTGTCTGTTGTTCTACATCATGTGTTTCTGTTGTTCTGCATCATGTGTGTCTGTTGTTCTGCATCATGTGTTTCTGTTGTTCTGCATCATGTGTTTCTGTTGTTCTGCATCATGTGTGTCTGTTGTTCTGCATCAAGTGTGTCTGTTGTTCAGCATCATGTGTGTCTGTTGTTCTACATCATGTGTGTCTGTTGTTCTGCATCATGTGTTTCTGTTGTTCTGCATCATGTGTGTCTGTTGTTCTACATCATGTGTTTCTGTTGTTCTGCATCATGTGTTTCTGTTGTTCTGCATCATGTGTGTCTGTTGTTCTGCATCATGTGTTTCTGTTGTTCTGCATCATGTGTTTTTGTTGTTCTGCATCATGTGTGTCTGTTGTTCTGCATCATGTGTGTCTGTTGTTCAGCATCATGTGTGTCTGTTGTTCTGCATCATGTGTTTCTGTTGTTCTGCATCATGTGTTTCTGTTGTTCTGCATCATGTGTGTCTGTTGTTCTGCATCATGTGTTTCTGTTGTTCTGCATCATGTGTTTTTGTTGTTCTGCATCATGTGTGTCTGTTGTTCTGCATCAAGTGTGTCTGTTGTTCAGCATCATGTGTGTCTGTTGTTCTACATCATGTGTTTCTGTTGTTCTGCATCATGTGTTTCTGTTGTTCTGCATCATGTGTGTCTGTTGTTCTGCATCATGTGTTTCTGTTGTTCTGCATCATGTGTTTCTGTTGTTTCTGTTGTTCTGCATCATGTGTGTATGTTGTTCAGCATCATGTGTGTCTGTTGTTCTACATCATGTGTGTCTGTTGTTCTGCATCATGTGTGTCTGTTGTTCTACATCATGTGTGTCTGTTGTTCTGCATCATGTGTGTCTGTTGTTTCTGTTGTTCTGCATCATGTGTGTCTGTTGTGTCTGTTGTTCTGCATCATGTGTGTCTGTTGTTTCTGTTGTTCTGCATCATGTGTTTCTGTTGTTTCTGTTGTTCTGCATCATGTGTGTATATTGTTCAGCATCATGTGTGTCTGTTGTTCTACATCATGTGTGTCTGTTGTTCTGCATCATGTGTTTCTGTTGTTCTGCATCATGTGTGTCTGTTGTTCTACATCATGTGTGTCTGTTGTTCTGCATCATGTGTGTCTGTTGTTCTACATCATGTGTGTCTGTTGTTCTGCATCAAGTGTGTCTGTTGTTCTACATCAGGTGTGTCTGTTGTTCTGCATCATGTGTGTCTGTTGTTCTGCATCATGTGTGTCTGTTGTTCTGCATCATGTGTGTCTGTTGTTCTGCATCATGTGTGTCTGTTGTTCTACATCATGTGTGTCTGTTGTTCTGCATCATGTGTGTCTGTTGTTCTGCATCATGTGTGTCTGTTGTTCTGCATCATGTGTTTCTGTTGTTCTGCATCATGTGTGTCTGTTGTTCTGCATCATGTGTGTCTGTTATTCAGCATCATGTGGGTCTGTTGTTCTGCATCACGTGTGTCTGTTGTTCTGCATCAAGTGTGTCTGTTGTTCTACATCAGGTGTGTCTGTTGTTCTGCATCATGTGTGTATGTTGTTCTGCATCATGTGTGTCTGTTGTTCTGCATCATGTGTGTCTGTTGTTCTGCATCATGTGTGTCTGTTGTTCTGCATCATGTGTGTCTGTTATTCAGCATCATGTGGGTCTGTTGTTCTGCATCACGTGTGTCTGTTGTTCAGCATCATGTGTGTCTGTTGTTCTGCATCATGTGTGTCTGTTGTTCTGCATCATGTGTTTCTGTTGTTCTGCATCATGTGTGTCTGTTGTTCTGCATCATGTGTGTCTGTTATTCAGCATCACGTGGGTCTGTTGTTCTGCATCACGTGTGTCTGTTGTTCAGCATCATGTGTGTCTGTTGTTCTGCATCATGTGTGTCTGTTGTTCTGCATCATGTGTGTCTGTTGTTCTGCATCATGTGTGTCTGTTGTTCTGCATCATGTGTGTCTGTTGTTCTGCATCAAGTGTGTCTGTTGTTCTACATCAGGTGTGTCTGTTGTTCTGCATCATGTGTGTCTGTTGTTCTGCATCATGTGTGTCTGTTGTTCTGCATCATGTGTGTCTGTTGTTCTGCATCATGTGTGTCTGTTGTTCTGCATCATGTGTGTCTGTTGTTCTGCATCATGTGTGTCTGTTGTTCTGCATCATGTGTGTCTGTTGTTCTGCATCATGTGTGTCTGTTGTTCTGCATCATGTGTGTCTGTTGTTCAGCATCACGTGGGTCTGTTGTTCTGCATCACGTGTGTCTGTTGTTCTGCATCATGTGTGTCTGTTGTTCTACATCATGTGTGTCTGTTGTTCTGCATCATGTGTGTCTGTTGTTCTGCATCATGTGTGTCTGTTGTTCTGCATCATGTGTGTCTGTTGTTCAGCATCATGTGTGTCTGTTGTTCAGCATCATGTGTGTCTGTTGTTCTGCATCATGTGTTTCTGTTGTGTCTGTTGTTCTACATCATGTGTGTCTGTTGTTCTGCATCATGTGTTTCTGTTCTGCATCATGTGTCTGTTGTTCTACATCATGTGTGTCTGTTGTTCTACATCATGCGTGTCTGTTGTTCTACATCATGTGTGTCTGTTGTTCTGCATCATGTGTGTCTGTTGTTCAGCATCATGTGTGTCTGTTGTTCTGCATCATGTGTTTCTGTTGTTCTGCATCATGTGTGTCTGTTGTTCTGCATCATGTGTTTCTGTTGTTCTGCATCATGTGTGTCTGTTGTTCTGCATCATGTGTGTCTGTTGTTCTGCATCATGTGTGTCTGTTGTTCTGCATCATGTGTGTCTGTTGTTCTGCATCATGTGTGTCTGTTGTTCTGCATCATGTGTGTCTGTTGTTCTGCATCATGTGTGTCTGTTGTTCTGCATCATGTGGGTCTGTTGTTCTGCATCATGTGTGTCTGTTGTTCTGCATCATGTGTGTCTGTTGTTCTGCATCATGTGTGTCTGTTGTTCTGCATCATGTGTGTCTGTTGTTCTGCATCATGTGTGTCTGTTGTTCTGCATCATGTGTTTCTGTTGTGTCTGTTGTTCTACATCATGTGTGTCTGTTGTTCTGCATCATGTGTTTCTGTTCTGCATCATGTGTCTGTTGTTCTACATCATGTGTGTCTGTTGTTCTACATCATGTGTGTCTGTTGTTCTACATCATGTGTGTCTGTTGTTCTGCATCATGTGTGTCTGTTGTTCTACATCATGTGTGTCTGTTGTTCTACATCATGTGTGTCTGTTGTTCTGCATCATGTGTGTCTGTTGTTCTGCATCATGTGTGTCTGTTGTTCTGCATCATGTGTGTCTGTTGTTCTGCATCATGTGTGTCTGTTGTTCTGCATCATGTGTGTCTGTTGTTCTGCATCATGTGTTTCTGTTGTTCTGCATCATGTGTGTCTGTTGTTCTGCATAATGTGTTTCTGTTGTTTCTGTTGTTCTGCATCATGTGTGTCTGTTGTTCTGCATCATGTGTGTCTGTTATTCAGCATCATGTGTGTCTGTTGTTCTGCATCACGTGTGTCTGTTGTTCTGCATCATGTGTGTCTGTTGTTCAGCATCATGTGTGTCTGTTGTTCAGCATCATGTGTGTCTGTTGTTCTGCATCATGTGTTTGTTGTTCTGTCATGTGTCTGTTGTTCTGCATCATGTGTGTCTGTTGTTCTACATCATGTGTGTCTGTTGTTCTACATCATGTGTGTCTGTTGTTCTGCATCATGTGTGTCTGTTGTTCTGCATCATGTGTGTCTGTTGTTCTGCATCAAGTGTGTCTGTTGTTCTACATCATGTGTGTCTGTTGTTCTGCATCATGTGTGTCTGTTGTTCTGCATCAAGTGTGTCTGTTGTTCTGCATCAAGTGTGTCTGTTGTTCTGCATCATGTGTGTCTGTTGTTCTGCATCATGTGTGTCTGTTGTTCTGCATCATGTGTGTCTGTTGTTCTGCATCATGTGTTTCTGTTGTTTCTGTTGTTCTGCATCATGTGTGTCTGTTGTTCTGCATCATGTGTTTCTGTTGTGTCTGTTGTTCTGCATCATGCGTGTCTGTTGTTCTGCATCATGTGTGTCTGTTGTTCTGCATCATGTGTGTCTGTTGTTCTGCATCAAGTGTGTCTGTTGTTTCTGTTGTTCTGCATCAAGTGTAGTGGCTTCCTTTCGTCTTTACCATCAGCCACTGCCCAAGCCTGATCAGCGGGGTTGTTTGGTACGCATACAGTCCACACTCAAGGTTTCTAACGGCCAAACATTCCATGACATCCAGGGATATGGTGCAACAAAAATGTTTATTCTTCTTATATCTAACAAATAAATGAGTCTCCAATCAACTTAAAGCACAAAATACTTGATATGGAAAATACATATTATGACCTGTCTGTATGTCTGTATGATCAAAATATACCGCTCCCGCATCTAGCAAGGACTCCCTCTCCCGAAGGCCCAACTTCCTGCCTTTATCCTAACACACTTACCACAATACAATGAACAGGCATGTGGGGGTTCCAAATGGCCTGTTGTTACACTAACAACAAATTAATATATCTCAATCGGGTAAATATAAATCATAAAGGTACGAACCTAATATTTCATCATTTACATTAATATTTAATATATTTACACAAATATACATGGAGCTCCATCTGTTCGGTCTTTTTCTACAAATATGTCCAAATCGGCTCTGCATCATGTGTGTCTGTTGTTTCTGTTGTTCGGCATCATGTGTTTCTGTTGTTCTGCATCATGTGTGTCTGTTGTTCTGCATCATGTGTGTCTGTTGTTTCTGTTGTTCTGCATCATGTGTGTCTGTTGTTCTGCATCATGTATGTCTGTTGTTTCTGTTGTTCTGCATCAAGTGTGTCTGTTGTTTCTTTTGTTCTGCATCATGTGTTTCTGTTGTTCTGCATCATGTGTGTCTGTTGTTCTGCATCATGTGTGTCTGTTGTTTCTGTTGTTCTGCATCATGTGTGTCTGTTGTTCTGCATCATGTGTGTCTGTTGTTCTGCATCATGTGTTTCTGTTGTTTCTGTTGTTCTGCATCATGTGTGTCTGTTGTTCTGCATCATGTGTGTCTGTTGTTTCTGTTGTTCTGCATCATGTGTGTCTGTTGTTCTGCATCATGTGTTTCTGTTGTTCTGCATCATGTTTGTCTGTTGTTCTGCATCATGTGTGTCTGTTGTTCTGCATCATGTGTGTCTGTTGTTCTGCATCATGTGTTTCTGTTGTTCTGCATCATGTGTTTCTGTTGTTCTGCATCATGTGTTTCTGTTGTTCTGCATCATGTGTGTCTTTTGTTTCTGTTGTTCTGCATCACGTGTGTCTGTTGTTCTGCATCACGTGTGTCTGTTGTTCTGCATCATGTGTGTCTGTTGTTCTGCATCATGTGTTTCTGTTGTTCTGCATCATGTGTTTCTGTTGTTCTGCATCAAGTGTGTCTGTTGTTCTGCATCATGTGTGTCTGTTGTTCAGCATCATGTGTGTCTGTTGTTCTGCATCATGTGTTTCTGTTGTTCAGCATCATGTGTTTCTGTTGTTCTGCATCATGTGTGTCTGTTGTTCTGCATCATGTGTTTCTGTTGTTTCTGTTGTTCTGCATCATGTGTGTCTGTTGTTTCTGTTGTTCTGCATCATGTGTGTCTGTTGTTTCTGTTGTTCTGCATCATGTGTTTCTGTTGTTCAGCATCATGTGTTTCTGTTGTTCTGCATCATGTGTGTCTGTTGTTCTGCATCATGTGTTTCTGTTGTTTCTGTTGTTCTGCATCATGTGTGTCTGTTGTTTCTGTTGTTCTGCATCATGTCTGTCTGTTGTTCTGCATCATGTGTTTCTGTTGTGTCTGTTGTTCTGCATCATGTGTTTCTGTTGTTTCTGTTGTTCTGCATCATGTGTGTCTGTTGTTCTGCATCATGTGTGTCTGTTGTTCTGCATCAAGTGTGTCTGTTGTTTCTGTTGTTCTGCATCAAGTGTGTCTGTTGTTTCTGTTGTTCTGCATCATGTGTTTCTGTTGTTCTGCATCATGTGTGTCTGTTGTTCTGCATCATGTGTGTCTGTTGTTTCTGTTGTTCTGCATCATGTGTGTCTGTTGTTCTGCATCATGTGTGTCTGTTGTTCTGCATCATGTGTGTCTGTTGTTCTGCATCATGTGTGTCTGTTGTTCTGCATCATGTGTTTCTGTTGTTTCTGTTGTTCTGCATCATGTGTGTCTGTTGTTCAGCATCATGTGTTTCTGTTGTTCTGCATCATGTGTGTCTGTTGTTCTGCATCATGTGTTTCTGTTCTGCATCATGTGTCTGTTGTTCTACATCATGTGTGTCTGTTGTTCTACATCATGTGTGTCTGTTGTTCTACATCATGTGTGTCTGTTGTTCTGCATCATGTGTGTCTGTTGTTCAGCATCATGTGTGTCTGTTGTTCTGCATCATGTGTTTCTGTTGTTCTGCATCATGTGTGTCTGTTGTTCTGCATAATGTGTTTCTGTTGTTTCTGTTGTTCTGCATCATGTGTGTCTGTTGTTCTGCATAATGTGTTTCTGTTGTTTCTGTTGTTCTGCATCATGTGTGTCTGTTGTTCTGCATCATGTGTGTCTGTTGTTCAGCATCATATGTGTCTGTTGTTCTGCATCACGTGTGTCTGTTGTTCTGCATCATGTGTGTCTGTTGTTCAGCATCATGTGTGTCTGTTGTTCAGCATCATGTGTGTCTGTTGTTCTGCATCATGTGTTTCTGTTGTGTCTGTTGTTCTGCATCATGTGTGTCTGTTGTTCTACATCATGTGTGTCTGTTGTTCTGCATCATGTGTTTCTGTTGTTCTGCATCATGTGTGTCTGTTGTTCTACATCATGTGTGTCTGTTGTTCTGCATCAAGTGTGTCTGTTGTTCTACATCATGTGTGTCTTTTGTTCTGCATCATGTGTGTCTGTTGTTCTGCATCATGTGTGTCTGTTGTTCTGCATCATGTGTGTCTGTTGTTCTGCATCAAGTGTGTCTGTTGTTCTGCATCAAGTGTGTCTGTTGTTCTGCATCATGTGTGTCTGTTGTTCTGCATCATGTGTGTCTGTTGTTCTGCATCATGTGTGTCTGTTGTTCTGCATCATGTGTGTCTGTTGTTTCTGTTGTTCTGCATCATGTGTGTCTGTTGTTCTGCATCATGTGTTTCTGTTGTGTCTGTTGTTCTGCATCATGTGTGTCTGTTGTTCTGCATCATGTGTGTCTGTTGTTCTGCATCATGTGTGTCTGTTGTTCTGCATCAAGTGTGTCTGTTGTTCTGCATCAAGTGTGTCTGTTGTTCTGCATCAAGTGTGTCTGTTGTTCTGCATCATGTGTGTCTGTTGTTCTGCATCATGTGTGTCTGTTGTTCTGCATCATGTGTGTCTGTTGTTTCTGTTGTTCTGCATCATGTGTGTCTGTTGTTCTGCATCATGTGTTTCTGTTGTGTCTGTTGTTCTGCATCATGCGTGTCTGTTGTTCTGCATCATGTGTGTCTGTTGTTCTGCATCATGTGTGTCTGTTGTTCTGCATCAAGTGTGTCTGTTGTTTCTGTTGTTCTGCATCAAGTGTAGTGGCTTCCTTTCGTCTTTACCATAGCCACTGCCCAAGCCTGAAGCGGGGTTGTTTGGTACGCATACAGTCCACACTCAAGGTTTCCTAACGGCCAAACATTCCATGACATCCAGGGATATGGTGCAACAAAAATGTTTATTCTTCTTATATCTAACAAATAAATGAGTCTCCAATCAACTTAAAGCACAAAATACTTGATATGGAAAATACATATTATGACCTGTCTGTATGTCTGTATGATCAAAAAACTATACCGCTCCCGCATCTAGCAAGGACTCCCTCTCCCGAAGGCCCAACTTCCTGCCTTTATCCTAACACACTTACCACAATACAATGAACAGGCAAGAGGGGGGGCCAAATGGCCGAGTTACACTAACAACAAATTAATATATCTCAATCGGGTAAATATAAATCATAAAGGTACGAACCTAATATTTCATCATTTACATTAATATTTAATATATTTACACAAATATACATGGAGCTCCATCTGTTCGGTCTTTTATACAAATATGTCCAAATCGGCTCTAACATCAAGTGTGTCTGTTGTTTCTGTTGTTCGGCATCATGTGTTTCTGTTGTTCTGCATCATGTGTGTCTGTTGTTCTGCATCATGTGTGTCTGTTGTTTCTGTTGTTCTGCATCATGTGTTTCTGTTGTTCTGCATCATGTGTGTCTGTTGTTCTGCATCATGTATGTCTGTTGTTTCTGTTGTTCTGCATCAAGTGTGTCTGTTGTTTCTTTTGTTCTGCATCATGTGTTTCTGTTGTTCTGCATCATGTGTGTCTGTTGTTCTGCATCATGTGTGTCTGTTGTTTCTGTTGTTCTGCATCATGTGTGTCTGTTGTTCTGCATCATGTGTTTCTGTTGTTCTGCATCATGTGTTTCTGTTGTTTCTGTTGTTCTGCATCATGTGTGTCTGTTGTTCTGCATCATGTGTGTCTGTTGTTTCTGTTGTTCTGCATCATGTGTGTCTGTTGTTCTGCATCATGTGTTTCTGTTGTTCTGCATCATGTGTGTCTGTTGTTTCTGTTGTTCTGCATCATGTGTGTCTGTTGTTCTGCATCATGTGTGTCTGTTGTTCTGCATCATGTGTGTCTGTTGTTCTGCATCATGTGTGTCTGTTGTTCTGCATCATGTGTTTCTGTTGTTCTGCATCATGTGTTTCTGTTGTTCTGCATCATGTGTTTCTGTTGTTCTGCATCATGTGTTTCTGTTGTTCTGCATCATGTGTGTCTTTTGTTTCTGTTGTTCTGCATCACGTGTGTCTGTTGTTCTGCATCATGTGTGTCTGTTGTTCTGCATCATGTGTTTCTGTTGTTCTGCATCATGTGTTTCTGTTGTTCTGCATCAAGTGTGTCTGTTGTTCTGCATCATGTGTGTCTGTTGTTCAGCATCATGTGTGTCTGTTGTTCAGCATCATGTGTTTCTGTTGTTCTGCATCATGTGTGTCTGTTGTTCTGCATCATGTGTTTCTGTTGTTTCTGTTGTTCTGCATCATGTGTGTCTGTTGTTTCTGTTGTTCTGCATCATGTGTGTCTGTTGTTTCTGTTGTTCTGCATCATGTGTTTCTGTTGTTCAGCATCATGTGTTTCTGTTGTTCTGCATCATGTGTGTCTGTTGTTCTGCATCATGTGTTTCTGTTGTTTCTGTTGTTCTGCATCATGTGTTTCTGTTGTTCTGCATCATGTGTGTCTGTTGTTCTGCATCATGTGTTTCTGTTGTCTGTTGTTCTGCATCATGTGTTTCTGTTGTTCTGCATCATGTGTTTCTGTTGTTTCTGTTGTTCTGCATCATGTGTGTCTGTTGTTCTGCATCATGTGTGTCTGTTGTTCTGCATCATGTGTGTCTGTTGTTCTGCATCATGTGTTTCTGTTGTTCAGCATCATGTGTGTCTATTGTTCTGCATCATGTGTTTCTGTTGTTTCTGTTGTTCTGCATCATGTGTTTCTGTTGTTCTGCATCATGTGTTTCTGTTGTTCTGCATCATGTGTTTCTGTTGTTCTGCATCATGTGTGTCTGTTGTTCTGCATCATGTGTGTCTGTTGTTCTGCATCATGTGTTTCTGTTGTTTCTGTTGTTCTGCATCATGTGTGTCTGTTTTTTATGTTGTTCTGCATCATGTGTTTCTGTTGTTCTGCATCATGTGTTTCTGTTGTTCTGCATCATGTGTGTCTGTTGTTCTTCATCATGTGTGTCTGTTGTTCTGCATCATGTGTTTCTGTTGTTCTGCATCATGTGTTTCTGTTGTTCTGCATCATGTGTGTCTGTTGTTCTTCATCATGTGTGTCTGTTGTTCTGCATCATGTGTTTCTGTTGTTCAGCATCATGTGTTTATTTTTTTATTTTTTTTTAAACCTTTATTTAACCAGGCAAGTCAGTTAATTAAGAACAAATTCTTATTTTCAATGACGGCCTCGGAACAGTGGGTTAACTGCCTGTTCAGGGGCAGAACGACAGATGACGACCTTGTCGGGGGGTTTGAACTTGCAACCTTCTGGTTACTAGTCCAACGCTCTAACCACTAGGCAGCAGGTAGCATCATGTGTTTCTGTTGTTTCATGTCTTTCTGCCTGCATGTATGTGAAGTGTGTGTACTAACAACTTGTTTTTCTCTGTCTCTCCCTCTCTCTCGTCTACCACACATATCCTGCCTTCCGGCCTCCCTCATCTAAAATTCAATCTAATTACTAAGGCTAAGAAGCTAATAGGGATCCACCCCCCCCCTGCCAACACTGTTGTTAAGAAACTGGTTGCTAAGGTTACAGTTCGAGTTAGGTTTAGAATAAGGGCTAGAGTAAAGATGAAGGTTAGGTTTAGGGCTAGGGCTAGGGTTAGTTTAGTGTTAGGTTTACAATAAGGGTTAGGGTTAGGGTTTTTGTTAGGTTTAGGGTTAGGTTTAGAATAAGGGTTAGGGTAAGGGTTAAGGTTTGGTTTGGGGTTAGGATTTGGTTAGGGTCAGGTTCAGAATAAGTGTTAGGGTAATGGTTAAGGTTAGGGTTAAGGCTAGTAGATAGTTAGTTGAAATGTTACTGATAGTCTTTAGTTGGTCTGTAGAGCATCTACAGATGGACTATCAAAATAAAGTGTTAACTCCAACTGAGTATGGAGGTGAGGGTTAGGGCTGGGGAGTAGTAGGGTAGGGTTAGCTGGTAGAATCTTAGAAGTCAGGGGAATACTGACTCCAAACAAGACACTGCCTACTCCACACATCAACCCTTTCTCCCGTCCTTCAAAACTGTCTCGCTGTGTCTTTCTCACCCCTCTCTCTTCCCGTCAAAACTCTCCCTGTGTCTCTCTCAGCCCTCTCTGCCTCCTTTCAAAACTGTCTCCCTGTGTCTCTCTCAGCCTTCAATCTCCCCTTCAAAACTGACTCCCTGTGTCTCTCTCAGCCCTCTCTCCCGTCCTTCAAAACTGTCTCGCTGTGTCTCTCTCACCCCTCTCTCTTCCCGTCAAAACTCTCCCTGTGTCTCTCTCAGCCCTCTCTCCCTCCTTTCAAAACTGTCTCCCTGTGTCTCTCTCAGCCTTCAATCTCCCCTTCAAAACTGACTCCCTGTGTCTCTCTCAGCCCTCTCTCCTTCCTTCAAAACTCTCCCTGTATCTCTCTCAGCCCTCTCTCCTCCCTTCAAAACTGTGTCCCTGTGTCTCTCTCAGCCCTCTCTCCCTCCTTTCAAAACTGTCTCCCTGTGTCTCTCTCAGCCCTCTCTCCCTCCTTTCAAAACAGTCTCCCTGTGTCTCTCTCAGCCCTCTCTCCCTCCTTTCAAAACTGTCTCCCTGTATCTCTCTCAGCCCTCTCTCCTTCCTTCAAAACTCTCCCTGTATCTCTCTCAGCCCTCTCTCCCTCCTTTCAAAACTGTCTCCCTGTATCTCTCTCAGCCCTCTCTCCCTCCTTTCAAAACTGTCTCCCTGTATCTCTCTCAGCCCTCTCTCCTTCCTTCAAAACTCTCCCTGTATCTCTCTCAGCCCTCTCTCCCTCCTTTCAAAACTGTCTCCCTGTATCTCTCTCAGCCCTCTCTCCCTCCTTTCAAAACTGTCTCCCTGTATCTCTCTCAGCCCTCTCTCCTTCCTTCAAAACTCTCCCTGTATCTCTCTCAGCCCTCTCTCCCTCCTTTCAAAACTGTCTCCCTGTTTCTCTCTCAGCCCTCTCTCCCTCCTTTCAAAACTGTCTCCCTGTATCTCTCTTAGCCCTCTTCTACCCTTCATATCTGACTCCCTGTGTCTCTCTCACTTTCTCTCTCACACACACTTGAGGAAAATGTTATTTCTTTATCGACTCTGAGTTTAGGAGTGATGGACTGATCTTTTCTCTACCTGACTTGTATCCGTTAGTAGATAATGTCTGCTCTATTAAGCAGCAAGGCCATTTTCTATTTCAGATATTGTGCTGCATGTGTGTGCCGAGCTGAACCATACGTCCTTTAAAGAGTGCTTTAACATAGAACGTATAAGACGAACGTATGAAACTGTGACCAATGTTTTAACCAAACGGCTCAGAGTTGAATGTTTCCACCTCCACGGCCCTGCTCCAGTGTCTCTGGGCCATGATCTCAGTGGACCTGCTCTCTCCGGGCCAATGGTACGTTTCAGCCTGGTACCCACCTTCCTTAGTCCGATTGCCCACTCTCTCTCTGGGCCATGTCCTCAGTAGACCTGCTCTGACCTGGGGGCAAGGCCAGGCCAATGGTAGTTTTCAGCTAGCATTTACATAACAAACTAACTGTTAAAACATGTCTGGATGATGGGTAAGTTAGTAGATTCTGCTCTTCACAACTCTTTAGTGTAACACACCTGATGGAAACACAGTTCCCCTAAATAACGCTAAAGTTTACATTAGCATTACGACTGGTGACACCCTGGTTTGGGTAAAAATCAAGGGCTGTCGCAGGGACCGTATTACTGCAGTCAAATTTCCTGTAACCGTTGGTGACGGCAATACCATCCAAAACTGTGCAAATGAATGGCGCTGATAGGTAGACTACCAAACTTGCTAATGGCCTAGTACTCAGCGCTCTATTGTCAATTCATGATTGAATTGGAATAATCTGAATGATGAGGACAAATGGTGATGGAGTAATAGGTCCGGTTCTGAAATGAGCACGGGAACGCCCCGGATCCAATATGCATAAATGACCTAAAGGACAACCAGACCTGCCCCCTTATGGACTCGGTCCGTGAGGGAAGCAGCAGAAAAGCCAATTGTTAGAGAGAGAGAGAGAGAAACACATAGAGCAAGCGAAACACATAGAGCAAGCAGCTGGCTACTCAAAGGCTGTTTGGTGTGTATGTGTTTGAATGTGTGAGTAAGATATACTGGTTTCTTAGCACCAGAGCAGGCTGGGAGCACCAGACAAGGCACAGAGCACCAGACCAGGCACGGAGCACCAGAGCAGGCACAGAGAACCAGACCAGGCACGGAGCACCAGAGCAGGCACAGAGCACCAGAGCAGGCACAGAGCACCAGACCAGGCATGGAGCACCAGACCAGGCATGGAGCACCAGACCAGGCATGGAGCACCAGACCAGGCATGGAGCACCAGAGGCATGGAGCACCAGAGCAGGCTGGGCACCAGAGCAGGCTGGGAGCACCAGACCACCAGACCAGGCATGGAGCACCAGACCAGGCATCACAGAGCACACAGACCAGGCATGGAGCACCAGACCAGGCACGGAGCACCAGACCAGGCATGGAGCACCAGCACACAGACCAGGCATGGAGCACCAGACCAGGCAGACCAGGCATGGAGCACCAGACCCGTCACAGAGCACCAGACCAGGCATGGAGCACCAGACCCGTCACAGAGCACCAGACCAGGCATGGAGCACCAGACCAGTCACAGAGCACCAGACCAGGCATGGAGCACCAGACCAGGCATGGAGCACCAGACCAGGCATGGAGCACCAGACCAGGCACGGAGCACCAGACCAGGCATGGAGCACCAGAGCAGGCTGGGAGCACCAGACCAGGCATGGAGCACCAGACCAGGCACGGAGCACCAGACCAGGCATGGAGCACCAGACCAGTCTCAGAGCACCAGACCAGGCATGGAGCACCAGACCCGTCACAGAGCACGAGACCAGGCATGGAGCACCAGACCCGTCACAGAGCACCAGACCAGGCATGGAGCACCAGACCAGTCACAGAGCACCAGACCAGGCATGGAGCACCAGACCAGGCATGGAGCACCAGACCA
The DNA here is from genome assembly GCF_023373465.1 of Oncorhynchus keta. Lineage (NCBI taxonomy): Eukaryota > Metazoa > Chordata > Actinopteri > Salmoniformes > Salmonidae > Oncorhynchus > Oncorhynchus keta. The sequence continues at coordinate 2,759,248 of NC_068421.1, forward strand.
GGCACGGAGCACCAGACCAGGCATGGAGCACCAGAGCAGGCACAGAGCACCAGACCAGGCACGGAGCACCAGAGCAGGCACAGAGCACCAGAGCAGGCACAGAGAACCAGACCAGGCACGGAGCACCAGACCCGTCACAGAGCACCAGAGCAGGCTGGGAGCACCAGACCCGTCACAGAGCACCAGACCAGGCATGGAGCACCAGACCAGTCACAGAGCACCAGAGCAGGCACAGAGAACCAGACCAGGCACGGAGCACCAGAGCAGGCACAGAGCACCAGAGCAGGCACAGAGAACCAGACCAGGCACGGAGCACCAGACCAGGCACAGAGCACCAGAGCAGGCTGGGAGCACCAGACCCGTCACAGAGCACCAGACCAGGCATGGAGCACCAGACCAGTCACAGAGCACCAGACCAGGCATGGAGCACCAGACCAGGCATGGAGCACCAGACCAGGCACGGAGCACCAGACCAGTCACAGAGCACCAGACCAGGCACGGAGCACCAGACCAGGCACGGAGCACCAGACCAGGCACGGAGCACCAGAGCAGGCTGGGAGCACCAGACCCGTCACAGAGCACCAGACCAGGCATGGAGCACCAGACCAGTCACAGAGCACCAGACCAGGCATGGAGCACCAGACCAGGCACGGAGCACCAGACCAGGCACGGAGCACCAGACCAGTCACAGAGCACCAGACCAGGCACGGAGCACCAGACCAGGCACGGAGCACAAGACCAGGCACGGAGCACCAGACCAGGCACGGAGCACCAGACCAGGCACGGAGCACCAGACCAGGCACGGAGCACCAGACCAGGCACGGAGCACCAGACCAGGCACGGAGCACCAGAGCAGGCACAGAGCACCAGAGCAGGCACAGAGCACCAGAGCAGGCACAGAGCACCAGAGCAGGCACAGAGCCCCAGACCAGGTACGGAGCACCAGACCAGGCACGGAGCACCAGAGCAGGCACGGAGCACCAGAGCAGGCACAGAGCACCAGAGCAGGCACGGAGCACCAGAGCAGGCACAGAGCACCAGAGCAGGCACGGAGCACCAGAGCAGGCACGGAGCACCAGACCAGGCACGGAGCACCAGAGCAGGCACGGAGCACCAGAGCAGGCACAGAGAGCCAGACAAGGCACGGAGCACCAGAGCAGGCACAGAGCGCCAGACCAGGCACGGAGCACCAGACCAGGCACGGAGCACCAGACCAGGCAGGCACAGACCAGGCACGGAGCACCAGACCAGGCACGGAGCACCAGACCAGGCAGGCCAGACCAGGCACGCAGACCAGGCACGCACCAGACTGGGAGCACCAGAGCAGGCACAGAGAACAAGACCAGGCACGGAGCACCAGAGCAGGCACAGAGAACCAGAGCAGGCACGGAGCACCAGAGCAGGCTGGGAGCACCAGAGCAGGCTGGGAGCACCAGACCAGGCACGGAGCACCAGACCAGGCATGGAGCCAGACCAGGCATGGAGCACCAGACCAGGCACGGAGCACCATACCAGGCACGGAGCACCAGACCAGGCACAGACAGAGCGGCATCATGCAGCCCATAAGTTTAAGCAGCCCACACGTTTATGCAGCCCATACGTTTAAGCAGCCCATACGTTAAGCAGCCCACACGTTTATGCAGCCCATACGTCTATGCAGCCCATACGTCTATGCAGCCCATACGTTTATGCAGCCCATACGTTTATGCAGCCCATACGTTTAAGCAGCCCATACGTTTAAGCAGCCCATACGTTTAAGCAGCCCATACGTTTATGTAGCCCATACGTTTATGCAGCCCATACGTTTATGTAGCCCATACGTTTATGTAGCCCATACGTTTAAGCAGCCCATACGTTTAAGCAGCCCATACGTTGAAGCAGCCCATACGTTTAAGCAGCCCATACGTTGAAGCAGCCCATACGTTTATGTAGCCCATACGTTTAAGCAGCCCATACGTTGAAGCAGCCCATACGTTTATGTAGCCCATACGTTTAAGCAGCCCATACGTTTAAGCAGCCCATACGTTTAAGCAGCCCATACGTTTAAGCAGCCCATACGTTTATGCAGCCCGTACGTTTATGCAGCCCATACGTTTATGTAGCCCAAACGTTTATGTAGCCCATACGTTTATGCAGCCCATACGTTTATGCAACCCATACGTTTATGTAGCCCATACATTTATGTAGCCCATACGTTTATGCAGCCCATACGTCTATGCAGCCCATACGTTTAAGCAGACCATACGTTTAAGCAGCCCATACATTTATGCAGCCCATACGTTTATGTAGCCCATACGTTTATGTAGCCCATACGTTTAAGCAGCCAATACGTTTAAGCAGCCCATACGTTTAAGCAGCCCACACGTTTATGCAGCCAATACGTTTATGCAGCCCATACGTCTATGCAGCCCATACGTTTATTCAGCCCATACGTTTATGCAGCCCATACGTTTAAGCAGCCCATATGTTTATGCAGCCCATACGTTTAAGCAGCCCATATGTTTACGCAGCCCATGCGTTTGATTTCTAAAATTTTAGATCACAATAAATAAATGGGGTTTTGGTTGAGGATATATAAAATGGATTTATTAGACATTTGAAAGTGTAGATGTTCCAAAGGCTTGCATGAGCAGCTTATAAGGAAGCCCAGAGATGCTAAACATGTTTATGTTAATTCGTGGTCAATTAGTGTGAACCGGCAGTCGTTCTCATGACAATTACCGGCTGACAAAGTGTCATGACCACCACAGCCCTAAGTAGGGTTCAGGTGGAAATGCTCCAATAATGAGGTCACGTCCACAGGAAGAAGAGGGGGACCATATCAGCATGTTCTTAACACTGAACACCCACAAGTGGAAGAAGCAGGGGTAGATATTAACACAAATGATATATACCAGGAGGGAAGAGGGGAAAGGGAAGGAGAGGGAGGAAATGAGGGGGAGGGAAGGAGGATGATGTGAGGTAGGAGAAGAAGAAGAGAGGTGAGGAAGGAGGAGGATGATGTGGAGTAGAAGAAGAAGAGAGGTGAGGAAGGAGGAGGATGATGTGGAGTAGAAGAAGAAGAGAGAGAGGAAGAATGAGGATGATGTGGAGTAGAAGAAGAAGAAGAGAGGTGAGGAAGGAGGAGGATGATGTGGAGTAGAAGAAGAAGAGAGGTGAGGAAGGAGGAGGATGATGTGGAGTAGAAGAAGAAGAAGCGAGGTGAGGAAAGAGGAGGATGATGTGGAGTAGAAGAAGAAGAAGAGAGGTGAGGAAGGAGGAGGATGATGTGGAGTAGAAGAAGAAGAAGAGAGGTGAGGAAGGAGGAGGATGATGTGGAGTAGAAGAAGAAGAAGAGAGGTGAGGAAGGAGGAGGATGATGTGGAGTAGAAGAAGAAGAAGAATGATGAGGAAGGAGGAGGATGATGTGGAGAATAAGAAGAAGAAGAGAGGTGAGGAAGGAGGAGGATGATGTGGAGTAGGAGAAGAAGAAGAGAGGTGAGGAAGGAGGAGGATGATGTGGAGGTAGGAGAAGAAGAAGAGAGGTGAGGAAGGAGGAGGATGATGTGGAGTAGAAGAAGAAGAAGAGAGGTGAGGAAGGAGGAGGATGATGTGGAGTAGAAGAAGAAGAAGAGAGGTGAGGAAGGAGGAGGATGATGTGGAGTAGAAGAAGAAGAAGAGAGGTGAGGAAGGAGGAGGATGATGTGGAGTAGAAGAAGAAGAAGAGAGGTGAGGAAGGAGGAGGATGATGTGAGGTAGGAGAAGAAGAAGAGAGGTGAGGAAGGAGGAGGATGATGTGGAGTAGAAGAAGAAGAAGAGAGGTGAGAAAGGAGGAGGATGATGTGAGGTAGGAGAAGAAGAAGAGAGGTGAGGAAGGAGGAGGATGATGTGGAGTAGAAGAAGAAGAAGAGAGGTGAGGAAGGAGGAGGAGGATGTGGAGTAGAAGAAGAAGAAGAGAGGTGAGGAAGGAGGAGGATGATGTGGAGTAGAAGAAGAAGAATGATGAGGAAGGAGGAGGATGATGTGGAGTAGAAGAAGAAGAAGAGAGGTGAGGAAGGAGGAGGATGATGTGGAGTAGGAGAAGAAGAAGAGAGGTGAGGAAGGAGGAGGATGATGTGAGGTAGGAGAAGAAGAAGAGAGGTGAGGAAGGAGGAGGATGATGTGGAGTAGGAGAAGAAGAAGAGAGGTGAGGAAGGAGGAGGATGATGTGGAGTAGGAGAAGGAGAAGAGAGGTGAGGAAGGAGGAGGATGATGTGGAGTAGAAGAAGAATGATGAGGAAGGAGGAGGATGATGTGGAGTAGAAGAAGAAGAAGAGAGGTGAGGAAGGAGGAGGATGATGTGGAGTAGAAGAAGAAGAAGAATGATGAGGAAGGAGGAGGATGATGTGGAGTAGAAGAAGAAGAAGAGAGGTGAGGAAGGAGGAGGATGATGTGGAGTAGGAGAAGAAGAAGAGAGGTGAGGAAGGAGGAGGATGATGTGGAGTAGAAGAAGAAGAAGAATGATGAGGAAGGAGGAGGATGATGTGGAGTAGAAGAAGAAGAAGAGAGAGAGGGAGAATGAGGATGATGTGGAGTAGAAGAAGAAGAAGAATGATGAGGAAGGAGGAGGATGATGTGGAGTAGAAGAAGAAGAAGAGAGGTGAGGAAGGAGGAGGATGATGTGGAGTAGAAGAAGAAGAGAGGTGAGGAAGGAGGAGGATGATGTGGAGTAGGAGAAGAAGAAGAGAGGTGAGGAAGGAGGAGGATGATGTGGAGTAGAAGAAAAGAAGAATGATGAGGAAGGAGGAGGATGATGTGGAGTAGAAGAAGAAGAAGAGAGAGAGGAAGAATGAGGATGATGTGGAGTAGAAGAAGAAGAAGAATGATGAGGAAGGAGGAGGATGATGTGGAGTAGAAGAAGACGAAGAGAGGTGAGGAAGGAGGAGGATGATGTGGAGTAGAAGAAGAAGAAGAGAGGTGAGGAAGGAGGAGGATGATGTGGAGTAGAAGAAGAAGAAGAGAGGTGAGGAAGAAGGAGGATGATGTGGAGTAGAAGAAGAAGAAGAATGATGAGGAAGGAGGAGGATGATGTGGAGTAGAAGAAGAAGAAGAGAGGTGAGGAAGGAGGAGGATGATGTGGAGTAGAAGAAGAAGAAGAGAGGTGAGGAAGGAGGAGGATGATGTGGAGTAGAAGAAGAAGAAGAGAGGTGAGGAAGGAGGAGGATGATGTGGAGTAGAAGAAGAAGAAGAATGATGAGGAAGGAGGAGGATGATGTGGGTAGTAGAAGAAGAAGAAGAGGTGAGGAAGAATGAGGATGATGTGGAGTAGGAGAAGAAGAAGAATGATGAGGAAGGAGGAGGATGATGTGGAGTAGAAGAAGACGAAGAGAGGTGAGGAAGGAGGAGGATGATGTGGAGTAGAAGAAGAAGAAGAATGATGAGGAAGGAGGAGGATGATGTGGAGTAGAAGAAGAAGAAGAGAGGTGAGGAAGGAGGAGGATGATGTGGAGTAGAAGAAGAAGAATGATGAGGAAGGAGGAGGATGATGTGGAGTAGAAGAAGAAGAAGAGAGGTGAGGAAGGAGGAGGATGATGTGGAGGTAGGAGAAGAAGAAGAGAGGTGAGGAAGGAGGAGGATGATGTGGAGTAGAAGAAGAAGAAGAGAGGTGAGGAAGGAGGAGGATGATGTGGAGTAGAAGAAGAAGAAGAGAGGTGAGGAAGGAGGAGGATGATGTGAGGTAGGAGAAGAAGAAGAGAGGTGAGGAAGGAGGAGGATGATGTGGAGTAGAAGAAGAAGAAGAAGAGAGGTGAGGAAGGAGGAGGATGATGTGAGGTAGGAGAAGAAGAAGAATGATGAGGAAGTAGGAGGATGATGTGGAGTCAGAGAAGAAGAAGAGAGGCGAGGAAGGAGGAGGATGATGTGGAGTAGAATAAGAATGATCAGGAAGGAGGAAGATCTCCGATGAGCTGAAATGGTCAAACCACACAGTCACCATGGTGAAGAAGGCACGACCGTGACTCTTCAACCTCAGGAGGCTGAAGAAATATGACCTGTCCCCAAGGGCCCTCACTCTGTTCTACAAGAACACCATCGAGAGCCTACTGTCGGGCTGCATCCGTCTGGTAGGGCAACTCCACCGCCGCTGACCGCAAGGCTCGACAGAGGGTGTTGCGCTCAGCCGAACACAACATTGACTGCTTACTGTCTGTCCTCCAGGACATCTACAACACCAGATGTCGCAGGACACTGTTGCTCTCTTTATGGATATTTATCAGTGTTCCAGTTTTCAATTAGTATATATTAATATTGTTATTATTATTTGTCTGTCTGTCTGTATTTATAACACTGAAATAGTAAATATATTTAGAGAGAGCTGTAAGAAAGAGAAAGAGCAGGTGAAAGAAGAGGGAAGGTACTGAGTTCTTCCTCTGAGGATGTACAATGCAAGGAGTAGGACAGGCCGGTTGAATTGCATTTGTGACTTTTCCTGGGTGGAAGGCTGAGAAGTATAGTGAGTCTCTAACCATTAGCTCTAGCTGAGAGTGTAGTGTGTTTCTAAAGTGATTTTTCACCTTTAGCCATATCTGTAGTTCCATCTAGCTGCTAGATCCACTGGAAAGGGCTTCTTACATCATGTTGCTTGCTGATACCCATAGACTTCCAGTCATTGTGCTATGGATAGATAGGTTCGCAAGCCAATTCTAACTCCACCTTCCTTCATTACTGGACACAGATAAATAAAAATGGTCAACCAGGTCACATGTGACATGAGGTAATATTCGACGTCCATCAATGCCGGAGGATGTTGGGAGATGACGTGGAAACCTACTTGAAGGTTACAGCGCTCACTGTTTCCCCTGGCGCCAGGTTCCCAAGTCATCTCCCGACGTCCTCATACACGGATGGACGTCGAATACTGACTTGTATCCCGGGTGACCTGGCTGGGTGATTGACCATGACACTCATAATGTTGTTAATGCTTCACTTTCGATTGCTGCAGCTGTACATAGTCTATCGGCAAATAGCCCACCCATTTTTACCTACCTCATCCCCATACTGTTTTTATTTATTTACTTTTCTCTTTTGCACACCAGTATCTCTACCTGTACATGACCATCTGATCATTTATCACTCCAGTGTTAATCTGCAATATTGTAATTATTCGCCTACCTCCTCATGCCTTTTGCACACATTGTATATAGACTCCCCTTTTTTTTCTACTGTGTTATTGACTTGTTAATTGTTTACTCTGTGTTGTCTGCTCACACTGCTATGCTTTATCTTGGCCAGGTCGCAGTTGCAAATGAGAACTTGTTCTCAACTAGCCTACCTGGTTAAATAAAGGTGAAATAAAAAATAAATAAAAATGCTTCACTTTCCTTATGAAGGAGTGAAGAAGTTCAAAGTCAACTTACAGTGTACATCACAGTAGAACTATATTATAAACATGACTCTTTTCTTGTCCAATCAATGTGGCCACAGTGACAGTGTGTGTGTGTGTGTGTGTGTGTGTGTGTGTGTGTGTGTGTGTGTGTGTGTGTGTGTGTGTGTGTGTGTGTGTGTGTGTGTGTGTGTGTGTGTGTGTGTGTGTGTATCAATATCGCAATTCCCTTTTTTGTATTACTTCTTCTCCCTCTCTCATCATCTCTTCACTGGCCGTTGGCTACCGTTTACCGTTAGCGAAATAGATTATAGTTTGTGTGTGTGTGTGTGTGTGTGTGTGTGTGTGTGTGTGTGTGTGTGTGTGTGTGTGTGTGTGTGTGCGTGTGTGCGTGCGTGCGTGTGTGTGTGTGTGTGTGTGTGTGTGTGTGTGTGTGTGTGTGTGACAATATGAGGGTGAGGGGGTCAGTGTGTCTGTAAATGATCCTCTGTAGCAGGTCAGTAGGTCTCATCACCTCTTCACAGTAATAACTCTCCAGGTTAATTTGGCATCAGCAGAGGACTTGTTCGTCCAAACAACACACAGAGGGTAAAGGTCCTTCCCCTCCGTCTGACCCACACAGACCTCTATTAACACGGCTCTCTAACTGTAGTCCAAAGACATGAATCTATACACACACACTGTCTCTGACTGAGTCTTTCCGTCTGTACTGTCTGTCCTGTCTGACTCACCATAGTTTACTGTTACCATCAGCTCTATATTTACATTTTTTTAATTTAACCTTTATTTAACTAGGCAAGTCAGTTAAAAACAAAATCTTATTTACAATGACGGCCTACACCCGGCAAGGGGTAACCCGGACGTTGCTAGGCCAGCTCTGCACCGCCCTATGGGACTCCCAATCACGGCCGGTTGTGATACAGCCTGTAATCAAACCAGGGTCTGTAGTGATGCCTCTAGCACTGAGATGCAGTGCTTTACCAGAGACAGATACTGTGTATAAAGTGGGGTTGTAAACCGGTATCATTGACACTTACTCAGCTCTTTAGAATGACAGCAGTTTGATAAACCTGTTGGTCAGTCTGCTTCGGGAGAGATAATTGTGAATAAACTTCATTTTGTGGGTTGAAAGCAAACAGCCGATAGAACATTAGAGAATACGAGTGTTTATTGTGACAAGAAGATGTGTAAAAACTGAGTTTTAACGACAAAACAAGGTTTTTTATAAGCTGTTTATGTGTGTCTGTTTTTCACACTGAAGTTGAGAGAAATAGAATCAGCTGCAGTCATTGTCAGACACAAGAAATAAAATGTTGTAAACATATCGATCGATCCTATAGCAGTCATACCATGAGGAGATAACAGGTATCCATTGTTAGCACATTGGGACGTCTGCTGATGTAAAAAAGGCTTTATAAATACATTTGATTGATTGATTGATTGATTGATTGATTGATTGATTGATCGATTGAATCCATGACGAATGTGAATGAAATGTCCAAAACAAGTGCGGACTGCAGAGATAGTCTATGAATTGATTATTTACTCGGTCTATCTTAATGAGAGGTAACTCTTGTTCTGCATTTAAATTGACAGTAATTTTTTCCAGGCCTCTCAGGGAGCCAATTTAACCTCTCATGCTAATTACCGCAGTTTGTTGGAGTGTAAAATGTAATTAATCTGTTTGTCTGTGTGTATGTGTGTGTGTATTCCATCATTGTACTCATTGAAATGCTAATGAAGCGCAGTGCTGATCACTTCCCAGGAACACTGGCTATATAGTTTCCCTTAGTGGCTGTGACGCTCCTGGAGATGGCATCCGAGTTTTTACAAACCCATTCCGCTTCTCCTAAATTAATCAATTGGAGGTGTGGTGTGTGCTTGTGTTTGTGTGTGTGTTCAGCCAGGTCGCTCTAGATCCACTTCGATATCCGACGTCTGTACAGGTACCCAGTACGTCAGGTAGATGCCTTCAAAACCATCCACTAGGGGCAACGGTGAGTGCTATTACCATCAAGTAGGGTTTTGCTAGGGTGTTGAGGACAGGGGCGGAGGTTGGGCGTAAGCCGCGAGATCTGTGTCCGATGGTAGCGTGTTCAATCCCAACAATAGGAACCTTTTTCTTCTTTCTTTCCCCATCCCATTCCTTAACCCTTTTACTTAACCATTCAAAAGTATTGCCTAAACTTGGCCAACCGCGAGGTGCCAGGGACAGCCGAGGAGCAACCCAGAGTGTCCAAAAAGACAAGAAATTTGACTTTTGGAGCAAGTTCCACATGTGACGTTCTGAGAAACATGGACAAACGTTGGAATCTGAAGTCAAATTGGTCAAGTAGTGAGATCTTGTGTGTGTGTGTGTGTGTGTGTGTGTGTGTGTGTGTGTGTGTGTGTGTGTGTGTGTGTGTGTGTGTGTGTGTGTGTGTGTGTGTGTGTGTGTGTGTGTGTGTGTGTGTGTGTGTGTGTGTGTGTGTTAGCTGCATGCGGTTGTAAGTTAGCCACGGTTGTGGCGGTAGCTAATCAATGGCTAATGAGAGTTAGCGGGGAGCTTGGATTGGCTAGTTGGCATTAGCCGGCATGCTAGCAGGCGTTTGGCAATTACCGTAATGATGTAAATTGGCATAAATGTCCCCCAGCTCTAAAGGAGAGAAGAAGAAATCTAACAATGATTATGATTAGGACTCTAATTGTAGTATAAACTCTACTGCTGTGCTGTACACATCACAACCCATTTACTAACGAAACAATTCCAATGAGGTCTCTGATTATGGTGTGTGTGAGCTTGCATGCGGGTACGTGAGAAAGAAGGGGAAGAGAGAAAGGGAGGGAGAGGTAGAAAGATTGGGAGACAGAGGGAGAGAGTTAGAGGGAGAGGGCAAGGGAGAAAGAGAGGGGGCAATCTACTGCAAAGATAGCCTGCAAAGTTCTGTCATACTTTCCAGGTCTATACCCAAACAGTTTGAACTTCTAATTTTTAAAATGAACCTCTCCAGAAATAAGTCTCTCACTGTTGCTGCCTGCTATCGACCCCCTCCTCTCCCAGCTGTGCCCTGGACACCATTTGTAAATTGATCGCCTCCCATCTAGCTTCAGAGCTCGTTCTGTTAAGTGACCTAAACTGGGATATGCTTAACAGTCCTACAATCTAAGCTAGATGCCCTCAATCTCACACAAATCATCAAGGAACCCACCAGGTACAACCCTAAATCCGTAAACATGGGAACCCTGATAGACATTATCCTGACCAACTTGCCCTCCAAATACACCTCTGCTGTTTTCTTTCAGGATCTCAGCGATCACTGCCTCATTGCCTGTATCCGCTATGGGTCCGCGGTCAAGCGACCACCCCTTATCACTGTCAAACGTTCCCTAAAACACTTCTGAGAGCAGGCCTTTCTAATCGACCTGGCCCGGGTATCCTGGAAGGATATTGACCTCATCCCGTCAGTCGAGGATGCCTGTTCATTCTTTAAAAGTAATTTCATCACCATCTTAGATAAGCATGCCCCTTTCAGAAAATACAGAACTAAGAACAGATATAGCCCTTGGTTCACACAAAAACATCCTGTGGCGGACTGCAATAGCATCAAATAGTCCCCGCGATATGCAACTGTTCAGGGAAGTCAGGAACCAATACACGCAGTCAGTCAAGAATGCAAAGGCTAGCGTTTTCAAGCAGAAATTCGCATCCTTTAGCTCTAACTGCAAAAAGTTGTGGGCTAGGCGACACGGTCATCACTGATAAATCCATGATAATCGAACATTTCAATAAGCATTTGTCAACGGCTGGCCATGCCTTCCTTCTGGCTACTCCAACCTCGGCCAACAGCTCCGCACCCGCCGCAGCAACTACTCGCCCAAGCCTCTCCAGTTTCTCCTTTACCCAAATCCAGCCAGCAAAAGTTCCAAAAGAGCTGCAAAACCTGGACCCGTACAAATCAGTTGGGCTAGACAATCTGGACCCTCTCTTTCTAAAACTATCCGCCGCCATTATTGCAACACCTATTACCAGCCTATTCAACCTCTCTTTCGTATCGTCCGAGATCCCTAAAGATTGGAAAGCTGCAAAGGTCATCCCCCTCTTTAAAGGGCGTAACATCCTAGACCCAAACTGTTACAGATCTATATCCATCCTGCCCTGCCTATCTAAAGTCTTCGAAAGCCAAGTTATTAATCAACAGATCACTGACCATTTTGAATCCCACCGTACCTTCTCCGCTGTGCAATCCGGTGTCCGAGCCGGTCACGGGTGCACCTCAGCCACGCTCAAGGTACTAAACGATATCATAACCGCCATCGAAAAAAGACAGTACGGTGCAGCCGTCTTCATCGACCTTCATCGACCGTTCACCGTAATCTTATTGGCAGACTCGATAGAATGTTTTTTTCTAATGACTGCCTCGACTGGTTCACCAACTACTTTAGAGGGAGAAGGAGAAGGAGAAAGAGGGAGATGGAGAGGGAGAAGGAGAAAGATGGAGATGGAGAAGGAGAAAGAGGGAGATGGAGAGGGAGAAGGAGAAAGAGGGAGATGGAGAGGGAGAAAGAGGGAGATAGAGAAAGAGGGAGATGGAGAGGGAGAAGGAGAAAGAGAGAGAAGGAGAAAGAGGGAGATGGAGAAGGAGAAGGAGAAAGAGGGAGATGGAGAGGGAGACGGAGAAAGAGGGAGATGGAGAGGGAGACAGAGAAAGAGGGAGATGGAGAGGGAGACGGAGAAAGAGGGGGAGAAATAACATTTGAGATAGTGGTCTTTGATTGGATGTGTGATAGTGATCTTTGATTGGATGTGAGATAGTGATCTTTGATTGGATGTGAGATAGTGATCTTTGTGAACCATGCTTGATCAGCCCCACCTCCTCTGTGTAGGATATAAATTACTCCTCAGCCTTAAGTGTCTGTGTTTGCACCAGTCAATAGTTATCTTTTGGGGAGCGCGGCCTGTGCTTGAGGGAGGACGGTCCTCGTGTTTGTGAAGAAAATGTTCCGTGTTCGAGCCAGGTATGTGCCACATTGGAAGGAAAGTGGTACTCGCTAAGCACCAGCATGACTTCCTTGACAGCGGTGCCTCGTGATCCAGATCTACAGCTCAACGTTGGTGTCTCTGTTTGATATGTTTGAGGGGTGAATCACATGGAGGAGTGTGAAATTTACTCTTCAGACTAAAATATTCCACATTTGAACAATATCAGAGCTTGTAATATTGGGTTACATGGGTTAACGTGGCCCAGCCCCCTCCAGCCAGGTATTATTCAGTACTTTTTGAGTTTTAGAGGGTGTTTTCCTTAGAGTATAGTACGATAGCCAACAACCGAAAACATATTACTGTTTGTTTGTCAGGCAGGACCATACATCATTGAATGAGAGCACATTTGACTTGGACAGTTGTCTGTTGATCAGCTACCAAAACGTGAAGTTTACATTCATCATAAATATTCATGTTTTTTTTTGCCGAGTGTTTATTGCTCTATATTTCCAAAATGCTTTAATAATATATCCTAATGTTGTTTGTTTCAGTATGTAGGGCAGGCAATTGACTACTCGAATTCCATATTTCTACAATATGAGAGCTTCCAATATTGGGTTATATAATTCTGCACTGTTTGAGTTAAGGGTGAGTCACAATATCTATCAATTTAACCACTTTTGCTGTAAAAAATATTTTTACACAATCATCCATTTCATACACTGGAAAATACAAAACATTATGAATTCCTAGTCTTTCTATCCTAGTCTTTCTATCCTAGTCTTTCTATCCTAGTCTTTCTATGACAGACTGACCGGGTGAATCCAGGTAAAAGCTATGATCCATTATTACTGTCACCTGTCAAATCCACTTCAGTTTAGACGCTGGGGTGGAGACAGGTTAATTTAAAGAAGGATTTATATGCTTTTGATAGAGCATTGGGACATGAATTGTGTATGTGTACCATTTAGAGAGTGAATGGGCAAGACAAATGATTTACTTGCCTTTGAACGAGGCATGTGTCATCGGTTTGTGTCCATGCTGCTTGGATTTTCACACTCCACAGTTTCCCGTGTAGATCAAGAATCGTCCACCACCCAACGAAGCATTGGAGTCAACATGGGCTAGCATCCCTGAATGCTTTTGACACTTTGTGTAGTCCATGCCCCTACAGATTGTGGTTGTCCTGAGAGCAAAAACTCAATAATATGAAGGTGTTCCTAATGATTGGTATACTCATTGTATATATGAGAGACCCTGTTATACCTTGTGTAGGGGTATCTACGAACCTAACAGAAAGACTGCTAGCGGACATATTCTGTTAATTATCACCATGGATATAACGTAGAACCCCTTATTATTGGCATCTTCAAAGGCATGTAAGAAATATATTACCTTCAACAATTTTATCTTGTGATCAAGCCATCAATGTTTTGTGATAATTGGTATCGTAAAAATGTTAGCTAATGAATCAGCAATTAGAATGTTTGATATTTCAGTGGAAATACTACTATCAGCTTTTTAATAAACAGCTTAGCAAAAAAATAAATAAGTCCGTATTATCGGCATATGGTCCCCAGTTGTCGGCCACCTTACTATTTTGTTCCTTTACAAGATATATCTGTTTAGTTTAGTTCAACATTGAGAAATCAACCTCATGTCCGAAGTGTTTACTAGATAGTTGACTAGTTGGCCTTCTGGTAAAAGAGACTTGCATGTCAACTTTTCATTGTGCAGCCCGATGTGCCCTCCTGTGGAATCCTACTAAATGGTCATTCACCAAAATATTCAGTGATGTAACCAGCTAATGTCTCATCATTTGTTTTACATATTCATTTTATGTTTTCGAACATAGACAACAGTTTAATACTAAAATATAAACGAGTTTAAATGAATACAATTTTTATTTCAGTTACGTGTATTGACATAAACAATTAAAACGCTGTTGGAGTTTGTGGTGCAGAGATGCACTTGGAAAGCAAAGGAAGAAATACACAAGATGGGTTGAAGAAATATATTTATTATATTTTATAAAATTCACGTATACGTGGTAATCTCCAAAAAACAAAATATGCCTAACCTTGGCAGCGTGGCAGATAGCCATCCCTGCCCCACAGTCCTCCACAGCATGGAACATGTCTAGCTAACCTTGGACATCCCTGCCCCACAGTCCTCCACAGCCATGTCCACCTGACAACCTTGGCAGCGTGGAACCATCCCTGCCCCGCAGTCCTCCACCATGGAACATGTCTACCTGACTAACCTTGGCAGCGTGGCAGATAGCCATCCCTGCCCCGCAGTCCTCCACGGCATGGAACATGTCTACCTGACTAACCTTGGCAGCATGGCAGATAGCCATCCCTGCCCCACAGTCCTCCACAGCATGGAACATGTCTACCTGACTAACCTTGGCAGCATGGCAGATAGCCATCCCTGCCCCGCAGTCCTCCACAGCATGGAACATGTCTACCTGACTAACCTTGGCAGCATGGCAGATAGCCATCCCTGCCCCGCAGTCCTCCACAGCATGGAACATGTCTACCTGACTAACCTTGGCAGCGTGGCAGATAGCCATCCCTGCCCCGCAGTCCTCCACAGCATGGAACATGTCCACCTGACTAACCTTGGCAGCGTGGCAGATAGCCATCCCCCTGCCCCACAGTCCTCCACAGCATGGAACATGTCTACCTGACTAACCTTGGCAGCTTGGCGGATAGCCATCCCTGCCCCGCAGTCCTCCACAGCATGGAACATGTCCATCTGACTAACCATCCCTTCCTCCACAGCAGGAACGTGGCAGAGATAGCCATCCCTGCCCCACAGTCCTCCACAGCATGGAACATGTCCACCTGACTAACCTTGGCAGCGTGGCAGATAGCCATCCCTGCCCCACAGTCCTCCACAGCATGGAACATGTCCACCTGAATAACCTTGGCAGCATGGCAGATAGCCATCCCTGCCCCACTCCAGTCCTCCACCATCCCTGCCCCTCAGTCATGGAACATGTCCACCTGACTAACCTTGGCAGCGTGGCAGATAGCCATCCCTGCCCCGCAGTCCTCCACAGCATGGAACATGTCCACCTGACTAACCTTGGCAGCATGGCAGATAGCCATCCCTGCCCCACAGTCCTCCACGGCATGGAACATGTCTACCTGACTAACCTTGGCAGCATGGAACATGATGAGCCATCCCCCTGCCCCTCAGTCCTCCACAGCATGGAACATGTCTACCTGACTAACCTTGGCAGCGTGCAATCCCTGCCCCGCAGTCCTCCACGGCATGGAACATGTCTACCTGACTAACCTTGGCAGCGTGGCAGATAGCCATCCCTGCCCCGCAGTCCTCCACAGCATGGAACATGTCTACCTGACTAACCTTGGCAGCGTGGCAGATAGCCATCCCTGCCCCGCAGTCCTCCACAGCATGGAACATGTCCACCTGACTAACCTTGGCAGCGTGGCAGATAGCCATCCCTGCCCCGCAGTCCTCCACGGCATGGAACATGTCTACCTGACTAACCTTGGCAGCATGGCAGATAGCCATCCCTGCCCCGCAGTCCTCCAGGGCATGGAACATGTCCCGACAGTCCTCCACAGCATGGAACATGTCCACCTGACTAACCTTGGCAGCGTGGCAGATAGCCATCCCTGCCCCGCAGTCCTCCACGGCATGGAACATGTCTACCTGACTAACCTTGGCAGCGTGGCAGATAGCCATCCCTGCCCCGCAGTCCTCCAGGGCATGGAACATGTCTACCTGACTAACCTTGGCAGCTTGGCGGATAGCCATCCCTGCCCCGCAGTCCTCCAGGGCATGGAACATGTCCACCTCCCTCCACTGCTTCCTCTGGACTTTCTTCATGCTGTGGTGGTAAATACATGTCAGTAAATAACTTGGCACACTATACACATTTCAGAAAGATAACTCAATCTGAATATGTATAAACATTTACATTTCAGAGCTCAGGCATTGAAAGGTGACGATGAAAGTTTTCACAGCAACTGGAAGTATAACCACGGTTTTTCTTTGATGATCTCTGTACTGAAAATTAGTGTCCCAATGAGTTTAACACTGATGCATACGTTCTAACATTTGACACAAATACTGTGTCTATGTAGCTTTTGTAATATTAAACATAGTCTACAGTGGTAGGTGTCAAAGTTCATGGTTCAAAGTTCAAAATACATTTTTGCAGATTGTGCAAAACTCCCCCATCAGAGGACTCCAATTTTGATATGGTACAGCTTGACAACATTCAGCTGTTTGTGTGATATGCATTATCTAACGTTAACTATTTATTTAATTTTTGCTTACTTATCAGTTATATCAGCATTTATTAACAAAGCTAGCAACATTAGCAAATCCGTTAGCTATATTTCAGAGGTAAAACGTTTGATATTAAATGATGTGTGGTCTGTCGCGCAGTCTAATTTTACAATTTGCAGCGTGTCCTATAACATGTGTATAGATGTCACTGTTTTGATAACTCTCAAAACCTAACTTATCTTACATACTGTAAATTGGTGGTCAGCAAGCTTGAGGTGATTTAGTCCTCCAACTGCTAGAGTTTCCGATGTTAGGGAGTGGCCAACGTTGGGGGAAAATTGGTTACTAGTCTGACAGTTTTGAAGTAATGTGAAAAAAACTGCTTCTCTAAAAACATTCACAATGATTCCCTTCTAATGAAAACAGTTGGTTGCATCATAACTGTGGGACCAAATAAACAGTATCCATTCCTTAGGAAAGATTGGCTGCACATTCTAAATTCATCAAGAGCATTGAACACCAACCTATTGGATTTGCATTACACTTAATACATATTTTGCAAAAAATATAATGTCCATTGAGATCCACGAGAGGAAGTCAGAGAGTGGAGTTGGTTAGGTAGCGAGGGAAGAGGGGTAGGGAGCGTGGATAGAGGGATAGGAAGCGAGGGAGCGAGGTTAGAGGGATAGGGAGCGAGGGTAGAGGGATAGGGAGTGGAGGTAGAGGGATAGGGAGTGGAGGTAGAGGAGTAGGGAGTGGAGGTAGAGGGGTAGGGAGTGGAGGTAGAGGGGTAGGGAGTGGAGGTAGAGGGGTAGGGAGTGGAGGTAGAGGGGTAGGGAGTGGAGGTAGAGGGGTAGGGAGTGGAGGTAGAGGGGTAGGGAGTGGAGGTAGAGGGGTAGGGAGTGAAGGTAGAGGGGTAGGGAGTGGAGGTAGAGGGGTAGGGAGTGAAGGTAGAGGGGTAGGGAGTGGAGGTAGAGGGGTAGGGAGTGAAGGTAGAGGGATAGGGAGTGGAGGTAGAGGGGTAGGGAGTGGAGGTAGATGAATAGGGAGTGGTCATCTAGAGGTAGAATAATAGAGAGAGAGGTAGAATAAGAGCACAATAGAGGTAGAATAAGAGAGAGATAGTGGTAGAATAAGATAGAGATAGTGGTAGAATGGGATAGAAAGATAGTGGTAGAATAAGAGAGTGATAGTGGTGGAATGGGATAGAGATAGTTGTAGAATAAGAGAGAGATAGTGGTAAAATAAGAGAGCGATAGTGGTAGAATGGGATAGAGATAGTGGTAGAATGGGATAGAGATAGTGGTAGAATAAGAGAGAGATAGTGGTAGAATAAGATAGAGATAGTGGTAGAATGGGATAGAGATAGTGGTAGAATAAGAGAGAGATAGTGGTAGAATGGGATAGAGATAGTGGTAGAATGGGATAGAGATAGTGGTAGAATAAGAGAGAGATAGTGGTAGAATAAGAGAGAGATAGTGGTAGAATGGGATAGAGATAGTGGTAGAATAAGAGAGAGATAGTGGTAGAATAAGAGAGTGATAGTGGTGGAATGGGATAGAGATAGTGGTAGAATAAGATAGAGATAGTGGTAGAATGGGATAGAGATAGTGGTAGAATAAGAGAGAGATAGTGGTAGAATAAGAGAGAGATAGTGGTAGAATAAGAGTTGTAGAGGCTGCTCGGACATGGAAACCCATTTCATGAATCTCCCAATGAACAGTTATTGTGCTGATCTTGCTTCCAGAGGCAGTTTGGAACTCAGTAGTGAGTGTTGCAACCGAGGGCAGACACGCGCTACGTGTTCTGTGAGCTTGTGTGGCTGAGTCGTTGTTGATCCCAGACGTTGCCACTTCACAACAGCAGCTGAAGTTTCCCGGGGCAGCACTAGCAGGGCAGACATTTTACAAACTGACTTGTTGGAAAAGTGGCATCCTATGACGGTGTCACTGAGCTCTTCAGTAAGGCCATTCCACTGTCAACGTTTGATCATGTAGAGTGTATGGCTGTGTGCTCGATTTTATGCAGTATCGAAATGTTAGCAACGCGTGTAGCTGAAATAGCTGAATCCATTCATTTGAAAAGGTTTCCACATGATCTTGAAAATATACCACAGGAGACGACTGAGAACGGCTCAGAATAACGTCCGGAACAGAGCAAATGGAATGACATCAAACACCTGGAAACCATGGAAACCATGTGTTCCGTGTATTTGAAACCATTCCACTGATTATGCTCCAGTCATTACCACAAGCCAGTCCTCCCAAATTAAGGTGCCACCAACCTCCTGTGATATATTGTGTATGTGTCTAATGCTATAGTCATTGTTCATAGTAATTTGTCGGTATGTGTACTACTGTACCGACAGCTGTTTTCATCCTGGAGATCCAAGCCTTCTGTAATGAGTACCAGGAGAAAATTGTTTCCAATCATCTCAATGAAAACAAATCATACTTGAACCCTGTCTCTGTGCTAGCTTTGATATCCCTCAAAGGAGAGGAAGGAGAGAAAGGAATTCATGGAGGGAGAGAGAAAGAGAGAGAGAGAGAGAGAGAGAGAGAGAGAGAGAGAGAGAGAGAGAGAGAGAGAGAGAGAGAGAGAGAGAGAGAGAGAGAGAGAGAGAGAGAGAGAGAGAGAGAGAGAGAGAGAGAGAGAGAGAGAGAGAGAGAGGGGTGGGAGATAGAGAGGCAACAAACAAAGTCAGTTCTGATCACTAGGGACTACCACACACAGTCGAGCAGAACGAAATAAAGAATATGAGGGACAGAGGGATACACAGAGAAAGAAAGAAAGAGACAATTGGAATAAAAAAAGAGCTGAAAGAAAAATGTGTTGGAGTTCTGTACAGTACAACTATTAGGGAGAGCAAAGGGTAAACAGGCCTGTACAGTACAACTATTAGGGAGAGCAAAGGGTAAACAGGCCTGTACAGTACAACTATTAGGGAGAGCAAAGGGTAAACAGGCCTGTACAGTACAACTATGAGGGAGAGCAAAGGGGAAACAGGCCTGTACAGTACAACTATTAGGGAGAGCAAAGGGGAAACAGGCCTGTACAGTACAACTATGAGGGAGAGCAGAGGGGAAACAGGCCTGTACAGTACAACTATGAGGGAGAGCAAAGGGGAAACAGGCCTGTACAGTACAACTATGAGGGAGAGCAGAGGGGAAACAGGCCTGTACAGTACAACTATGAGGGAGAGCAAAGGGGAAACAGGCCTGTACAGTACAACTATGAGGGAGAGCAGAGGGGAAACAGGCCTGTACAGTACAACTATGAGGGAGAGCAGAGGGGAAACAGGCCTGTACAGTACAACTATGAGGGAGCAGCAGGCCTGTAGGGGGAGAGCAAAGGGGAAACAGGCCTGTACAGTACAACTATGAGGGAGAGCAAAGGGGAAACAGGCCTGTACAGTACAACTATTAGGGAGAGCAGAGGGGAAACAGGCCTGTACAGTACAACTATGAGGGAGAGCAAAAACAGGGGAAACAGGCCTGTACAGTACAACTATGAGGGAGAGCAAAGGGGACACAGGCCTGTACAGTACAACTATGAGGGAGAGCAAAGGGGAAACAGGCCTGTACAGTACAACTATGAGGGAGAGCAGAGGGGAAACAGGCCTGTACAGTACAACTATGAGGGAGAGCAGAGGGGAAACAGGCCTGTACAGTACAACTATGAGGGAGAGCAAAGGGGAAACAGGCCTGTACAGTACAACTATGAGGGAGAGCAAAGGGTAAACAGGCCTGTACAGTACAACTATGAGGGAGAGCAGAGGGTACAGTAAACAGGGGAAACAGGCCTGTACAGTACAACTATGAGGGAGAGCAGAGGGAAACAGGCCTGTACAGTACAACTATGAGGGAGAGGGAAACAGAGGGGAAACAGGCCTGTACAGTACAACTATGAGGGAGAGCAAAGGGGAAACAGGCCTGTACAGTACAACTATGAGGGAGAGCAAAGGGGAAACAGGCCTGTACAGTACAACTATGAGGGAGAGCAAGGGGAGGGGAAACAGGCCTGTACAGTACAACTATGAGGGAGAGCAAAGGGGAAACAGGCCTGTACAGTACAACTATGAGGGAGAGCAAAGGGGGAAACAGGCCTGTACAGTACAACTATGAGGGAGAGCAAAGGGAAACAGGCCTGTACAGTACAACTATGAGGGAGAGCAACAGGGGAAACAGGCCTGTACAGTACAACTATGAGGGAGAGCAGAGGGGAAACAGGCCTGTACAGTACAACTATGAGGGAGAGCAGAGGGGAAACAGGCCTGTACAGTACAACTATGAGGGAGAGCAAAGGGGAAACAGGCCTGTACAGTACAACTATGAGGGAGAGCAAAGGGGAAACAGGCCTGTACAGTACAACTATTAGGGAGAGCAGGCCTACAACTATGAGGGAGCAAGGAGGGAGAACAGGCCTGTACAGTACAACTATGAGGGAGAGCAGAGGGGAAACAGGCCTGTACAGTACAACTATGAGGGAGCAGAGGGGAAACAGGCCTGTACAGTACAACTATGAGGGAGAGCAAACAGGCCTGTACAGTACAACTATGAGGGAGAGCAGGCCTGTAGGGGGAAACAGGCCTGTACAGTACAACTATGAGGGAGAGCAGAGGGGAAACAGGCCTGTACAGTACAACTATGAGGGAGAGCAGAGGGGAAACAGGCCTGTACAGTACAACTATGAGGGAGAGCAAAGGGGGCCTGTAAACAGGCCTGTACAGTACAACTATGAGGGAGAGCAAAGAGGCCTGTACAGTAAACAGGCCTGTACAGTACAACTATGAGGGAGAGCAGAGGGGAAACAGGCCTGTACAGTAAACAGGCCTGTACAGTACAACTATGAGGGAGAGCAGAGGGGAAACAGGCCTGTACAGTACAACTATGAGGGAGAGCAAAGGGGAAACAGGCCTGTACAGTACAACTATGAGGGAGAGCAGAGGGGAAACAGGCCTGTACAGTACAACTATGAGGGAGAGCAAAGGGGAAACAGGCCTGTACAGTACAACTATTAGGGAGAGCAGAGGGGAAACAGGCCTGTACAGTACAACTATGAGGGAGAGCAGAGGGGAAACAGGCCTGTAAGAAGGAACACCATGCAAAGAAGGTAAAGATCTTGAGTTCATTCTGGGTGTTTGACCTTGAGTCCATTCTGGGTGTTTGACCTTGAGTTCATTCTGGGTGTGTGACCTTGAGTTCATTCTGGGTGTGTGACCTTGAGTTCATTCTGGGTGTGTGACCTTGAGTTCATTCTGGGTGTGTGACCTTGAGTTCATTCTGGGTGTGTGACCTTGAGTTCCTTCTGGATGTGTGACCTTGAGTTCATTCTGGGTGTGTGACCTTGAGTTCACTCTGGGTGTTTGACCTTGAGTTCATTCTGGGTGTGTGACCTTGAGTTCATTCTGGGTGTGTGACCTTGAGTTCATTCTGGGTGTTTGACCTTGAGTTCACTCTGGGTGTTTGACCTTGAGTTCATTCTGGGTGTGTGACCTTGAGTTCATTCTGGGTGTGTGACCTTGAGTTCATTCTGGGTGTTTGACCTTGAGTTCATTCTGGGTGTGTGACCTTGAGTTCATTCTGGGTGTTTGACCTTGAGTTCATTCTGGGTGTGTGACCTTGAGTTCATTCTGGGTGTGTGACCTTGAGTTCATTCTGGGTTGGGGTGCACATTAACCCCTATCATTACACTCCATGAGGATCTCAACACGTCCAGATGGAGAAAAGACTGTTTTGAACCCTTCTCCTCCACATCCTCATTCTCCTCCCACGCACCCCCCTCCCCCCTCCTCCCCTTCTCTCCCCTCCAATTTTCCATGTTGTGTTGGAGGCCTGCAACGATTATCTCAACGTCACAGTGTGTGTATATGATTAATCTATTTGTGGTGTGTGTGTGTGTATGTGTGTGTGTATGTGTATGTGTATGTGTATGTGTATGTGTGTGTGTGTGTGTGTGTGTGTGTGTGTGTGTGTGTGTATGTGTGTGTGAAGCATGTGATTAATCACTACATGGACCAGTGGCTTGAACATGGTCTCCTCTCTGCATGCAAGAGGTAGTATTGCAGTTTAAATTAAATTAATGTCGCCGGTGTAGATAGTGTTCATGATGGAAATGGCTTCCTGAAATCCCTCAAGCTGCTGATTGGTCGACTCCATGGCTAATTGGAGAGCTGACCCCGCCCCCTCGTCAAGACACAGCTGTCTCCAATTACCCATTCCTTCAGAAGATATATAAAAGCCAGTGTTCTGTTCAGGAGAGAGAGATTTTGCTAGAGAAATTTTCTGGGAGGTCATTGCAGAGATTTTGCTAAAGAGATTTTGCTGGAGATTTTGCAGGGAGTTCATTTTGCTGGGAGTTCATTGCTGAGTTGGTATGTTTTGTATGTTTGTTGCTCAGATAGAGCTTACTTGATGTCCTTTGTTTCTTAGTTTGTTTGAAATTGTTTAATATTCTGTTTCATTTGTTCCCAGGGGGAAGGGGAAGGCACCTAGGGAGTGCTTAGGCAAGAGGCCCGCGGGCATACATATACCCGTAGCATATTCGCTGTCAAGGCACACTAGGTAAGACCTGGGCAGACCACCCCCTGTATTTTGGTTAGGGCACCAGGTGGTGCTAAATTAGGTAAGTAGTGGGTAGGCAGGTAAGATAGGAGAGGGGGGGGCTTTGAGATTTACTTTCTTTGCTTTGGTTCCTTCCAGCCCCTTTTCCCCATATTACCGAGTGAAGGAATAAAGTCCTTGTAAACGGTACCACATTCTGTCTGTTGTCATCCTTACTCGCACCTACAGTCCATACCTTTTTCACTTCACGGAGAGTTTAGTTGTAGCAGGGTGTCGCGTTCCCTCTTCATAGAGGCGTGCGTAACACCAATCCTACAGAAAATGTGGGCAGAACTGAAAAAGCATGTGTGAGCAAGGAGGCCTGCAAACCTGACTCAGTTACACCAGCTCTGTCAAGAGGAATGGTTCAAAATTCACCCAACTTATTGTGGGAAGCTTGTGGAAGGCTACCCGAAACATTTGACGCAAATTAAACAATTGCAATGCTACCGACTACTAATTGAGTCAAATGAAAACGTCTGACTCACTGGGAATGTTATGAAATAAATAAAAGCTGAAATAAATCACTCTCTACTATTATTCTGACTTTTCACATTCTTCAAATGAAGTGGTGATCCTAACTGACCTAAAACATGGACTTTTTACTCGGATTAAGTGTTAGGAATTGTGAAAAACTGAGTTTAAATGTATTTGGCTAAGGTGTATGCAAACTTCTGACTTCAAGTGAATATATATATATAATATGATGGGATCAATGCTGCTGGCTCAACTGATAGGTACTCACTGCACCTTCTGTCAGCCGGAAGGAAATGCAATTGCTACTCTTTGTTCCTCCTCCAAGGCATTCCACACCTAACTGGGACAGAGTTGAGTGGGACTTCACACCTAACTGGGACAGAGCTGAGTGGGAATTCACACCTAACTGGGACAGAGCTGAGTGGGAATTCACACCTAACTGGGACAGAGCTGAGTGGGACATCACACCTAACTGGGACAGAGCTGAGTGGGAATTCACACCTAACTGGGACAGAGCTGAGAGGTACTTCATCAGGCTCCCAAGTGGACACCCACTTCACCAGTGCTTCACCGTAAGCCCATTACATCTCTTGTGTGGAAGACATCAGAACCAGAATCATTGAACTACCCCCTTGATCCGCTACTCAACTCAGCCCTGCTTGGCTCTGCCACTGCTCATTCCTCTTTAACTTCTTGCGTCGAGCCATCCCAGATCCGGTATCGTGACTACAGCCTCAAGATCATTAGCATAACACAACGTTAACTATTCATGAAAATCGCAAATGAAATTAATCTATTTGCTCTCAAGCTTAGCCTTTTAACAACACTGTCATCTCAGATTTTCAAAATATGCTTCTCAACCATTGCAAAACAAGCATTTGTGTAACAGTATTGATGGCTAACGTACCATTTAGCATTAGCATTCAGCATGCAACATTTTCCACAAAAACCATAAAAGCATTCAAATAAAATAATTTACCTTTGAAGAACTTCAGATGTTTTCAATGAGGAGACTCTGTTAGATAGCAAATGTTCCGTTTTTACAAAAATTATTATTTGTGTCGACTAATCGCTCCGTTTTGTTCATCGCGTTTGGGTAAGGAAAAAATAAATAAAATAAGTCATTAAAATGCTAACTTTTTTCCAAATTAACTCTATAATATCGACAGAAACATGGCAAACGATGTTTAGAATCAATCCTCAATGTGTTTTTCACATATCTATCGACGATAAAATCCATCGTGGCAGTTTACTTTCAATTCTGAAGAAATGGAACGCGCATGGACCAACAGATTACGCACACAGGACACCGGGCGGGACACCAGGTAAATGTAGTCTCTTATGGTCAATCTTCCAATGATATGCCTACAAACACGTCACAATGCTGCAGACACCTCGGGGAATAGACAGAAAGCGTAGGCTCATTCCTGGCGCATTCACAGCCATATAAGGAGACATTGAAACACAGCGCCTTCAGAATCCGGGGCATTTCCTGTATGAAACTTCATCTTGGTTTCGCCTGTTGCATTAGTTCTGGGTCACACACAGATAATATCTTTGCAGTTTTGGAGACGTCAGAGTTGTCTTTCCAAGGCTGTCAATTCCATGCATAGTCGAGCATCTTTTCGTGACAAAATGTTGCGCTTAAAACGGGCACGTCTTTTTATCCAATAATGACACAGCGCCCCCATAGGTTGAAGAGGTTAACCAGAGCCAACAAGATGCCACTTCTGCCTGCTTGGCTCTGCCCACTGCTCATTCCTCTTTAACCAGTTCCAACAAAGATGCCACTTCTGCCTGCTTGCTGACGACAGCCAACAGCTTCTTCCTTGCAACTCATTCAATACCGAGCAGCCCAATGGCTCTCCAAATTGACTAACCAGCAAAGACCCTGCATCAAGGATGAGGGACTGGTATTTTCTGAGCTTCCACTCATAAGCCTCCTTTATCCTGTCCTTCCAGGGTACTGTGAGCTCACTGTGGACCACCTGCTTGGTGCCTCCAGACAAGGGTTTCCAAACGCGGTCCTGGGTGTTGTCTTTGCTTATTCAAATAACCAACTAATCATCAAGCTATGGTTATCTGCATCAGCTGTGTAGAGTTAGGATAAAAACAAAACGTGCAGGGGGGGGCCCCAGGACCGAGTAGGGGAAACCAAAACGCAGGGGGGGGGAGGGCAGGACCGAGCTGGGGAAACCAAAACGTGCAGGGGGCAGGACCGAGTTGGGGAAACCCTTGTCTAAACCAGAGGCTTGTGCTGACTATCTCCTCTGGGAATCTGAGATTCTTCTTGAGGTCTTCCTGCATCTCCCGGTTGTCTGCTTTGGCAAGGATCCCTTTTCTCCTTGTTCCCTTTTCTGCGCTCTCTCCTGACCTGAGGAAGTAGATGAAACAGGGGCCCTGGGAGAGTTGTTTCATATTTCTCTTTGCTTTCTCCAGTCCCGCGGGCTGTTCGGTCAGGATTTGGTCATGTCACCACCTGATTTTCCATTGGTCAGACAGGAAGAGACCACATGCTCCAGTCTGGCTGGTCAGACCTGATTGGCAGGAGGAGACCACAGCTCCAGTCTGGCTGGTCAGACCTGATTGGCAGGAGGAAACCACATGCTCCAGTCTGGGTGGTCTGACCTGATTAGCAGGAGGAGACCACATGCTCCAATGTGGCTGGTCTTCCACATTGTGTGCTGCTGAGCCTCTCTCCCCCACGTTTTGTGGTCTGTTGATGTGGGGCAATCACCAGGCAACAACAGATGTGTTGATCTCTTGCACGTTCTCCCAACATTATCAGCTGCCCTGTTGTTGTCATGGCTACGGTTCTGAAATGTCGGATTTCTTCGTCAGCCTTTCAGATCTTCCTGTGGCACTAATGCCACAGCATTCTGTTGGGTCTCGTTTATTGTGCATCCCAGACACAGCCTACCTTTGGTTTACAGACCCAACAATATCAGTGTGTTGCTGCCTCTTCTCCACCTCACTGAGCTGCTGGCTTATCACTTGTGACTTGTTCTGACCTCTATCTCTGCCCGGCGAACCCTCTCATCCTTGCAGTCCCGCAGCATCGTGGCTTGACCTGCTTTTGTTTCCTTGTAGCCCTCTACCTCAGATGTAACTGACAGCTGCAGCTTGCTGTCTGTGCTGTACAGGCCGACTGAGCAGAAGGTTATTGGGACCGCCAGCCATCGCCTGAGGAAGTTGTTCATTTTCCTCTCTAGTGCCTCCACTGTTGAAAGAGGTACAGTACCTCATAGACAAGCAGTGGCCAGAGGAGTCTGGGAAGTACCCCGTGTTAGGAGCCTCACCACTCCTTAGACATTTTGGCAACAGCATCACCGTCAACACTCTCTACAGTATGCACGCATGACTGTAAGTGGCCTGGCTTTGGATAAAAGTCTGCTAAATGTCATATATGATATATTTGATTTATATGACATGGTACCTGGACACCGTTTATGGACGAGCACCTTTCCCTCCTGTCTTTGAAGACTCCTGTTTAACAAGTCCCATGAAAATGTTAGGCCCACACTGTTGAGTAGAAATAGAGGAGTGAGGCTTTAATTAACATAGTAGTTACACATTCTATTATTCCATGAGATAAGCCTGTTAGCTTTCTAACTAACTGTGGTTTTGAGAGCAGCAGTCTGATATACCTGTAGTTCCCTGATAATAGTGTGTGTGCACCCCTGTCGTGTCCATGCTTGACTCTGAGGGTGATATTGCTCACTGATAGCTCGGAGTTAACCACTTGACATTTGGAAGTGGTTTCATTAAGTCGGCCAGCTATCAAAGACAGTTGTGATGACAGGGCTTCACACATTATCACAGTAAACACTGGCTGCCTCAGATCCACGACACTCTGATCCTTATGGCTGCTACAAGAGCACACACAAACGCACACACACACACCACACAAACACACACACACACATACACTCAAAGGCAAACACAGACACACACACACTCAAAGGCAAACACAGACACACACACACACACACACAGAAGGAGAAAGAAACTGAATGGACAGAAAGAGACGATGGACAGAAAGAGGCTGGATGGACAGAAAGAGATTGGATGGACAGAAAGAGATTGGATGGACAGAAAGAGATTGGATGGACAGAAAGAGACTGGATGGACAGAAAGAGACTGGATGGACAGAAAGAGATTGGATGGACAGAAAGAGACTGGATGGACAGAAAGAGACTGGATGGACAGAAAGCGATTGGCTGGACAGAAAGAGATTGGATGGACAGAAAGAGACTGGATGGACAGAAAGAGACTGGATGGACAGAAAGCGATTGGCTGTACAGAAAGAGAAAGACAAGACAGAATAAAGGAATGAAAAGCAGAGAGAGTGGGAGTGGAGAAAAAGAAACCATGGAGAGAGAAAGCGAGAGAGCGAGAGGGAGAGGGAGTTTGAATCACTGCTAACAATATTGATTTTCTGGGACTCTGTCTATCCTCCTCAACACACTGTCCCTACCTGTTAATCTCATTGCCACAAGAATAATGTTTGTGTGTCTGTATGTGTGTCTTTGTGTGTGTGTGTGTGTGTGTGTGTGTGTGTGTGTGTGTTATTCAAATTAAATCAAATCAAATTGTATTGGTAACAAATCAAAACATACACATGTATTGGGTAACATACACATGGTTAGCAGATGTTAACATACACATGTTAGAGTGTAGCATACACATGGTTAATGCATACACATTTGCTTTATTGTGAGTGTATGCAAGTTCCGTAATATCTAACAAGTAATATTTAACAATTTCACAACAACTACCTAATACACACAAATCTAAGTAAAGGAATGGAATAAGAATATATACATATAGTGTATATGGATGAGCAATGACAGAGCGGCATAGGCAAGATGCAATAGATTATATCAAATTCAGCATAAACATATGAGATGAGAAATGCAATATAAGTAAACATTATTAAAGTGGCATTATTAAAGTGACTAGAGATACATTTATTAAAGTGGCCAAGTCTGCACGAAGGCAGCTGCCTCTCTGTGTTAGTTATGGTTGTTTAACAGTCTGATGGCCTTGAGATAGAAGCTGTTGTTCAGTTTCTTGGTCCCAGCTTTGATGCACCTGTACTGACCTCGCCTTCTGGATGGTAAACAAATGACAAAGAAAAAACATATCAGAACAAGCAATGGCAGAGTATGGAATATAAATATACAGTGTCTTGCAAAGGTATTCACCCCCTTTTTTCCTATTTTGTTGCCTTACAACCTGAAATTAAAATACATTTCGGGGGGTATCATTTGATTTACACAACATGCCTACCACTTCGAAGATGCTAAATATTGGATGGGTTCCGCTGGTGTACAGCAATCTTTAAGTCACACCACAGATTCTCAATTGGATTGAGGTCTGGGCTTTGACTAGGCCATTCAAAGACATTTAAATGTGTTGCTTTAGCAGTATGCTTAGGGTCACTGTCCTGCTGGAAGGCGAACCTCCGTCTCAGTCTCAAATCTCTGGAAAACTGAAACAGGTTTCCCTCAAGAATTTCCCTGTATGTAGCACCCTACATCATTCCTTCAATTCTAACCAGTTTCCGAGTCCCTGCCGATAAAAAACCTTCCCATGCATGATGCATGATGCTGCCACCACCATGCTTCACTGTGGGGATGGTTTTCTCAGGGTGATGAGAGGTGTTGGGTTTGCACCAGATATAGCATTTTCCTTGATGGCCAAAAAGCTCAATTTTAGTCTCATCTGACCAGAGTACCTTGTTTCATATGTTTGGGGAGTCTCCCACATGCCTTTTGGCAAACACCAAATATGTTTGCTGATTTTTGTCTCTCAGCAATGTCTTTTTTTGGCCACTCTTGCGTAAAGCCCAACTCTGTGGATTGTACAGCTTAAAGTGGTCCAATGGACAGATAGTCCAATCTCCGCTGTGGACCTTTGCATCTCCTTCAGGGTTATCTTTGTTCTCTTTGTTGCCTCTTTGAATAATTCACACTAATGACAACATTGTAATATTAAACATTCATAAACATACAAGTGTCTTCCATCATTTAAAAGCTACACTTCTTGTTAATCCAACCGTGTTGTCAGATTTCAAAAAGGCTTTACGGCGACAGCATACCATCCTATTATCTGAGGACAGCGCCCTGCATACACCAGCATTAAAAACATTTTCCAAACCAACAGAGTGGTCACAAAAATCAGAAATAGCGATAAAATAAATCACTTGCCTTTGAAGATATTCCTCTGTTTGCAATTCATAAGGTCCCAGCTACACAACAAATGGTCATTTTGTTTGATAAAGTCCTTCTTTATATCCCAAAAAAGTCAGTTTGGTTGGCGCGTTTGATTCAGTAATCCACTCGTTCAACGTGCAGACAAAGGAATCCCAAAAGTTACCAAAACATTTCATCCAAACAAGTCAAACAACGTTTGTAATCAATCCTCAGGTACCCTAATATGTAAATAAATGATACAATTCATGACGGAATGTAGTCTGTTCAATACCGGAGATAAATAAAGAGGTGCGCACCCTCATCCACACTCGCCACAAGAATACAGTCAAAATGAGAGCCAACTTGAAAAACTACAACTGCTAATTAATTTTAAAAAAAACAAGCCTTAACCCTATCTAAAGCCTGTTGACATCTAGTGGAAGCCATAGGAACTGCAATCTGGGAGCTATGTATTTGTATATGCCATAGACAAGCGTTGAAATGGAATGTGAACTCAACAAAAAAACATTCTGGATGGATTTTCCTCGGGTTTTCGTCTAACATATCAGTTTTGTTATACTCACATACACTATTTTAAAAGTTGTAGAAACTTCAGAGAGATTTTTATCCAATGCTTCCAATTATATGCATATCCTAGCGTCTGGGCCTGAGTAACAGGAAGTTTGGGCATGTCATTTATTGGAACTTCCGAACACTGCCCCCTAGCCCTAATTAATAATGGATTTAATGGTGCTCCGTGGGATGTTCAAAGTTTCTGACATTTTTTTTATAACCCAACCCTGATCTGTACTTCTCCAGAACTTTGTCCCTGACCTGTTTGGAGAGCTCCTTGGTCTTAATAGTGCGCTTGCTTGGTGGTGCCGCTTGCTTAGTGGTGTTACAGACTCTTTGGCTTTTACTGAGATCATGTGACAGATCATGTGACACTTAGATTGCACACAGGTGGACTTTATTTAACTTATGATGTGACTTCTGAAGGTAATTGGTTGCATCAGATCTTATTCCTTCATAGCACACTTTTCCATTTTGTTGTTGTTTGAATGTTTAAAAAAAATAATAATAATTTCACTTCACCAATTTGGACTATTTTGTGTATGTCCATTACATGAAATCCAAATAAATATATATTTAAATTACAGGTTGTAATGCAACAAAACAGGAAAAACACCAAGCGGGATTGAATACCTTTACAAGACACTGTACTGTATGCATTCAGAAAGTATTCATACTCTTTGACTTATTCCACATTTTGTTATGTTACAGCTTGAATTCAAAATGAATTAAATATATGTTTTTTCTCACCAATCTACACACAATAACCCACCATGACAAAGTGAAAACATGCTTATAGGAACGTTTGCAAATCTATTTAAAATGAAATACATAAATATCTAATTTACCTAAGTATTCAAACTGCTGAGTCAATACATGTTAGTGTCACCTTTAGCAGCTATTGCATTTTTCTTTTACATTTAAAAAATATATATATTATTATTATTATTAAAATTATTCAGCCTCTGTCAAGTGGGTGGTGGATCATTGCAAGACAGCCTGCAATGCCAGTGTATATTTGTATATTTGGCCAATATTCTGTGTTGGATATGACTGAGTACCACTCTTCATATTTTCAAGAATATTGGTGGTTGCATCATGTTATGGGTATACCTGTCATCAGCAAGGACAAGTTAGATGTTAAAGATACATGACAAGCATACCCATAACATGGTGCAACCACCAATATTTTAGAAAATATGAAGAGTGGTACTCAGTCATATGTTGTGTTGGATTTGTCCCAAACGTAATGCCTCGTATTCAGGACATAGTTACTTCTTCGCGGTTTTTTTTTTCAGTTTTACTTTAGTGCCTTATTGTATATAGACTCTTTTTTTTCTTTTTTTCTACTGTGTTATTGTTTACTCCATGTGTAACACTGTGTTGTTGTCTGATCACACTGCTATGCTTTATCTTGGCCAGGTCGCAGTTGTAAATGAGCCTCAAGTAGCCTACCTGGTTATATAAAGGTGAAATAAAAAATAAAAAAATAAAATTGTAAACAGGATGTATAGTACTAGCCAAAAGTTTGGACACACCTACTCATTCAAGGGTTTTTCTTTATTTTTACTATTTTCTACATTGTAGAATAATAGTCAAGACATCAAAACTATTAAATAACACAGATCATAACACAGCTCATTTGTAGCGCATTCACAGCCATATAAGGAGTCATTGGCATGCAGGGCTTGCAAAATATGGGGCACTTCCTGGTTGGATGTTTATCTGGGTTTCGCCTGTAACATCAGTTCTGTTGCATTCACCGACAATATCTTTGCAGTTTTGGAAACGTCAGAGTGTTTTCTATCCAAAGCGGTCAATTATATGCATAGTCGAGCATCTTGTTGTGACAAAATATCCCGTTTAAAACGGGAACTTTTTTATCCAAAAATGAAAATACTGCCCCCTAGTTACAAAAGGTTAACAATCAAGGCTACAATTGAGTACTAGATCTACATAGGTGAATTCAAGAAGGACCAAATGGCTATTCTCTTCAAATCATCGGTTGTCTACACACCCCTCCTACCCATGCTGGGAATGTCGACAAGGCTGATTAGCCACATCAGAAGTCCACTCTCACAGAACGAGTGCAGGGAACAGACCACTAAGAGAAAGGACACTGACATCTTGTGGCCAATCAAAAGTGAAAAGATACCCAACGGAGATGTTCCTTTTGTTCCATAAAGATTATTTTTATATCCAAAATACCTCCATTTGGTTGGCGCGTTATGTTCAGAAATCCACAGGCTCGAGCAGTCAAGACCGGGCAGACACAAATTCCAAATAATATCCACAAAGTTCGCAGAAACATGTCAAATGTTTTTTTATAATCAATCCTCATGTTGTTTTTACAATATATAATCAATAATATTTAAACCGGGACTGTACCTTCTTCAATAGGAGAGAGAGAGAAAATGTCTGCTCAAAGCTGTTGCACATGCAAAACGCTGCTGGCACCCAGCCATCCACTGACACAATGTGAGCATTCTCGCTCATTTTTCAAAATAAAAGCCTGAAACTATGTCTAAAGACTGTCCATACCACGTGGAAGCCACAGGAAAAGGAATCTGGTTGATAAATGGAGCGAAGGCAGGCTATTGAACAGAGAGCTTTCAGGAAAAACAGAACCTCCGGGTTGGATTTTCCACAGGTTTTCACCTGCAATATCAGTTCTGTTATACCCACAGTCAATATTTGGACAGTTTTGGAAACTTTAGAGTGTTTTCTATCCTAATCTGACAATTATATGCATATTCTAGATTCTGTGCCTGAGAAATAGGCAGTTTCACTTGGGTACGTTTTTCATCCAAACATCAAAATACGGACCCCTACACTCAACAGATCAAAAAACGTGTGTCTTTAAGCAGTTGACTCAGATAACACAGTCGATAAGTGGAGGGGGTGACATTGTGGCAAGAAAGGCCTCAGCACCAAGGTAATGTCCCCCGGTCAAGCTGAAATGTTGAAACTGAGTTCATTTTTCTTACCTTTCCAGACTCCTCACAATGAACAAGCAGAGAAGTCTGTTGTTTATGACAAGTTATTTCTTGTATTGTGTGGACCTGGTGGAGCCTTGGAGTAGCTGCAACGGTGGATGTATTATTATTTAAAACAGCAAAGACCTTGAGAAGTGATGCTTTCTAAGGAAGATTTGTTTCTACAGCCCACCTTTGTTACACACACACGCACACACACACCTTTGTAAAGTCACCTAATACGTATGTATCATGGACTCACTCTGTTCTCAATATTAGTGTTTAACTCCATTCTCAGGAACACACCTGAATCCATGCCTTAATGACAGCATCTCCTCTGCGCTAGACTGCGAAGCCATCGTGCACTCCACACCATTCAAACCATAGGAAACTATAAATCCGTTATTTTTCTCCCTATCTTTGAACAAAAACAGTGGGTACCGCTAAACTAACAGTGCGTTAATAGGGATACACATCCCGTTAGTAGAACACCTATTGACAACGTCCGGGGAAATTGGAGGGCGCGCAATTCAAAAAAATAATCATAATATTAAACATTCATGAACATATAAGTATCTTATATCGTTTAAAAGCTTAAATTATCGTTAATCTAACTGCGTTGTCAGATTTACAATAGTCATTACAGAGAAAGCGAACCATGCGATTGTCTGAGGATGCCCCACATAAACATATTTTTCAACCAGCACGGGCTTCACAAAATCACAAATATCGATTAAATAAATCACTTACTTTTGAAAATCTTGCTCTGTTTTCAATCCCAAGGGTCCCAACTACAACATGAATGGTCGTTTTGATTTACATAAAATATTTCTTTATATCCCAAAAAGTCTGTTTAGTTGGCGCCATCAATTTGAGTAATCCACTCGTTCAACCGGCAGACAAAGGAGTTCAAACAGCCAATAAACTTTGTTCAAACAAGTTAAACTACGTTTCAAACAAGTAAAACTACGAACCCATAGCTTCCCATTATAAGACCCTGGGAGCTCAAAAAAATATTATTCTAGTTGGTTTTTCTTTGGATTGTCGCCTGCCATATCAATTGTGTTACAGTCTCATAACATTTCTAGAAACTTCAACGTGTTTTATATGTAATGCTACCAATTAAATACATTTCCTGGCTTCTGGGCCTGAGTAACAGGCAGTTTACTTTGGGCACGTCAGTCAGGCGGAAATTCAGGAAAATAGACCCTATCCCAGAGTTAACAAGTTAACACATTTTTTGACAGAGCCCTCCACAAGGCACCTCA